>NW_020955206.1:2722288-2725986 GCF_003031625.1 Empidonax traillii
CGTACCCGAACAGGATCTGCTGGAAGATGCTTAAGAGGATCCTGGTTTTTCCTGGAACTCTTAAAATGTGGCCATGGACGGAGATGTGGCAAGAAGGGACAAAGTGTGGATTTTATTTCATAGGAAAAATGTTCAAAAAACAAAGAAACAAAAATCATTTCAGTGGATGTGGCACACAAGGCCTGTGTTAAGAGAGCGGAGCTGTCCCCCCAGCTTCGTTACAGTGCAAATTGCACAGCTCCCAGGAAACAGGATTCCTCCAAATACAACCAGGACAGCTGACACAAGTTGCTGAATTTCATCCTAAAAAGCCCAGTGTCTTCCTGGCTGATCCTTTTTTTCATAAGCATCGTTACAGCATTAATTATTGGTACTTATCAGCCATGGTTATCTAAGCTCCCTTCTCACCGCTGTGCAGCCCTCGTGGGGCTGTTTTCTGCTCACAAGGGCAGCAGGTGGAAGTGCAGCTGACCATGAACTCAAAAGGCAGCAGGATCCTTTCAAACCACAGAGCAGAGTTAAAGGAACGAAATACACTGTGTGTGAAAGGAGTAAATAAATCCCAAGAAATGGAATTAAGAAGAGCATTAATCAGGAGGGGGTTTGAACGTGGCCCACACGTGGCCCAGTTCACAGGAATCTTGCTAATTGCCTTTCAAAGGCCACTTCATCCTATTAAGATTATCCTCAGGAGACCCCCAAGACTTCGGGGGCAGCAGGGAAGACCAAAAAACCCAACCACATTTATCATGCTTAGAAACAAACAGAAATTGATTTTTATTTATCTTATGAAGCAAAACCTCTGTTATCTTTCTCTCCTGGTATTTAATCCTATTTTTCCTAGCAATAGAAATAATGAGAAACACCAATTAAGCTGAGGCCAACCTTCAAGGCAATGAGAGATAAATACCCTGACACCTACTGCAGCAGGCAGGATGTGTCATTTCTCTTGTGCACAAGTGTTGGTGCAGATTACGTGACAGTTTTAGACTTATCACCATAGCTGAGCAAGGTATAAATTATGACAGGTCCAGATGGATTACAGATGATTTGAAGCAAATCAAAGGCATTAATTTTAATGCAGTGGTTTGTCTCTCTTAAGTGGCACTCTTACTTTCTGCAACAGCAACCACTAAAAATCAGCGATGTGAGACCCCTGCACACACCCAGGGCTGTGAACCTCTGGAACTTCAGCCAAGGGAGCCCACACAGCCAGAGCCACAAACCCAGTTTCCACACTCCTCACCTGGAACACACAGCATCTGCAAGAGCCCCACCGGCAAAATTTGTGATTTGAAAAGCTTAACTAAGGTTTCATTTCTAAGTCTCTTCTACAGATGTCTCCCTGAAAGCTGCACATTGTGGGAACTCCAAGACATGGAGGTGCTGGAATGTGACCGAAGGGCAACGGGGCTGGGAAGGGTCTGGAGTTCAAGTCTGGTGAGGAGCAGCCAGGGATGTTTTTCCTGGAGAAAAGGAGGCTCAGGGGAGACCTTACTGCTCTCTGCAAATACTGCAAGGAGGCTGCAGACAGGTGGGGATCGATCTCTCCTCAAAAGTAACAACAGGACAAGAGGAAACGGCAGCAGGGGAGGTTTAGGTTGGCTGTAAGCAAAAATTTCTTACTGAAAGGGTTATTAATTACTGAAACAGGATTCCCAGGGGATTTAACAGAGGTGGCACTTGGAGAATGATTTAGTGGTGGCTCAGCAGTGCTGAGGGAATGGTTGGACTTGATGGTCTCGGAGAGTTTCTCCAACCCAAACAATCCTACGATGTAGCAGGAGCACGGGCACTGCAGAGCTAAAATGTAAGAGCATGAAAGAGTTGAAGATCAAATCAAAATGCTTATTTTGCTTCCAATAACACGGCAATAGTTCCACCCAAGTCTCAGCCAGCTCTCGGTGAAGTCAATGAGAGTTGTTTCATTGAAATCAAAGGATGTATGATTAGGTCCTCACAGAATTATCTGTAATACAATGCTCAAAATTGTGAAGAGATTCAGGTTAACATCTAAAAGCCCATTTTCCTTCTGGAATTCTGTAATGAAGGTACTGTAGGAAAAGAATCAATACATAATTCAGTATAGTGGAAAGATTATTAGGAAGGGTTGTTAAATATAGCTCCACAATTGTGAATGAAAAGAATTTAATCCCTCATTTCTTCAATCATGCTGTACTGACTCCTACCAAACAGGCTGCTGCAGACAAAAAAAAAACAAAAAACCACAACTTTTCCAGATTTCAAAATGGAAACTCTAAGACAGCAAAAACAAGAGCAGCAGGGTTATTTTGCAAAAGGGGAGTAGAGGGGGGAAAAAAAGTTCCTAAATCTCAAGATAAATTTTACTTTTGTACACTGATAACAACTTATAATTTAGTTTTTTTGAGAAGTGTGCCAAGACAAGGCAGCAAAGTGTTTCTTAACTCAGTTTGCCAATTTTCCTTTCAGGCTAACGCTGTTATTGATAATATCCATCACAATTCCTTGTCTTCCCAACACGCTGGCAGAAATACCTGAGGAAGTGCTGACTCACACACCTCAACACCTCCCTGTCAAAGTTAATCTGAAACTGATTTTACTTTCCAAAGGTAAAACAAAAGTGCACCAAGTCAGCTACAAATGGCATTCACAGATCAGCTTTCAGCTCTTCCTATACCTCCTGGAAGATCTCATGAGTACACACCAAGAATTTCCTACCAAACCCTCGGAACCTTGACATCAAAATATTTAATCTTATTTCTATTTTTTCTTGGAGGAAAATTAATGTATATTCCTCCCCTCCCCCTTTTTTTTTTTAGTTCCTTCTAATTAGATATTTTTTTGGCACAGAATTGGGAGGGGAGTACACAGAACACTATCTGAATCCACTGCTTTACACCAGACTTTTCAGAGTTCAGGTTTGCCAGCACAACTGGCAAACACCATCATTGTAGTTTCAGGCAGAAAGAGATCGGGCCAATTTATTGGAAGAAAACAAAATGCTGCAAATCAGAAATAAAGATTTACTCATCTTGGTTTCCTTCCCTTCTTTCAAGGGAAGGTTTTGGGTTTTTTTCCCATCCAAAGCCTCCAAAACAAATACACTGGAGGAAGCACGTGCTGCTTAAACCCACTGATCTGGTGAAAATCAACCACCATCACTGACTGAAGATCTGAAACTTTGTTCTGAAAAAAACAAGTGAAACACCAACCATTGCTGTCCCCACTGGCACACAGGTGAGCAGGCCCAGGTAACAGGGCTGCATCAGCACCTTTGCTGTTGGTGACACCGCTCCTCACCGAGCAAACCAGACGGCAACGACACCAGCGCGGCTTTCCCACAATCTATTCACGAACAGGAGCAGGTGATGCACCAAGGGAGATGTGTTCAGCACCCTGCAAGGGCATCCATGTTGCTCTTCTCATTTCAGAGCCACAGCCACGTTATTAATTTCCCTGCGAAACATCACTTGTCATTTATCGTTAATAATGATCACTTGGGGCATTCCAGAGAGGAAATGCAGTCTTGTGTTCTGTGGAAATCAATTTACTGATACCATTAGAGCTGTGCAGATAATTTATATTTGGTTCAGCTGCCAAGCAGGTGGTGTTGGGGAACAGGGTTCCACCAGAATCAAATTCAAAAGAAAAATCATTTTTGTTGCCAAAACATAAACAAAACAGGAGATTGTTCAAAGCAAGAGGAAGCATTGCTT
>NW_020955206.1:2728146-2738952 GCF_003031625.1 Empidonax traillii
CTGCTATTCTATTATGCCAAAAAACCTCTGCCTACCTGCATATGAGATCTGACTGATTTCTCAGCAGAAATACCAGATCTTACAGAACATTTTGAGAGTTGAATTTTCTTATTAATCGGAAGAGTGAACTCATCCACTCTGTTATTAAAGATAATTTTAGACTATTTCCTGTGCCACAAACATAACTTTTAAAAATTTAAATGAAATGAGTTCTTTGGTTGCAAATTACACTCTATAACTCCCACAATACTGCTTTCATTGCTCTAGAAAAATATTATAAAATCACTATTTCCTACTTTTTTCTATGACACACTTGAGTGGCTCCTCCATAAACACAAGCCAGACTGAATAGCAATTTTAACTAGAAGAGCCTTGGTTAAAAACAAATACAAAAAACATCAGCCAACCAACCAAAAAAAAAATACCCAAACCAAACCAGAAAAAAACCAAAAAACCTACAAACCAAACCTAGAAAAATCATAACTGGATGACCAAATGCTGAATCTTCGGCAGCTGAGCTCGTGGCCTTTCTTTCAGCCCCAGTGAATCCCTGGGAAGCTCCTGACCACAGCACTTACCAGCTGCCTTCCCACCCTCCATGTCATCTGTTTGGCTCCAGCATCACCTTGGAACCCAAACACACCCAGAGAAATCAGAGAAGCCACTTCATGCTTCTGTCCCCCCTGCCTGCTCTCCAGGACTCTGGAGAACTCTTTGGCCAACAGGCTGAGCACTGCGCACCAAAATATTCCATCCCCTCCCTCCTCCAGCACCAGGGCAGCAGAGGGAGCCTCTCCCTGGGTGCAAAGTTTGAGTTCTGAAAGGTTTTTCCTCTCCAGGAACTGATAGGCAGAGTTTCTTCCTCTTCAGTGTATCTGGCACAGAGCTCTGTGCATCCCAGGAATTGGTGCACCTGACTAACAGCAGCTGGATAAATATCAGTAATATAAGGTGTTGTGAAACATCACATCAGCTGTAAAGTTAAGGAGTTATAGAGTTGGGATAAATATTTCAGGTCGCATAAAAGCAACTTATAACCTTGGCATTCAGATACCTCCAAATTTTCTTTTTATTATGGGACATAAAAACCAACTCATTTAAAGTATCCTTATGTTTACAGCTTCAATTCAGTTTCACACACAAAAAAAAGGTAAAATTTATTAGCTATGCCTATTATATATTATATTAACTACAACAGAAGACCTGGGGCACACTATTAATCATCTTTCCTTGATGACAGAACGCTGTGAGCTGCCACACCACTTCTCAGGGACTACTTCAGCCAGAATTAAAACAAAACACGTTTGGATTTGTGGCCCTTCATGGCTCACATACAGGTGGGAGCCAGTACTGTCAACAGTGCTGTGGCACTGACACTGCCACCCCACACCAGCATGGACTGTCCTGCTCCATTCCTCCTCCTCAGCCTCACCTGCTCTGGCTCTCCACAGCAGAAAGGTGCACTTGGCCCAGGGTCAGTTCACCACTGGACTGTCCCAAATACCTCCCTCTCCAGGGAATGCTGTCCTTGCTGTCCAGCAAGAGAAAGGAGACACAAGAGTGACAAGACGAGACTCGGAGGGGATGAGAGGGCACCTGAAGTTTCCTGAACTGGCTTTTCTGGGCACAGAAACAAGCTGGCTTTTACACATCAGCATTTCCCAGGTGGTTTGGGCAGGACCCTTCCCCCCTGAGCCTCCCAGCAGTGCTGCTTTCCCGAGGCTCGATGAAACCACGGCAAAATTCTCCTGCAGCGTTTCCGTGTGAGGACCAGAAGATGGATGCAGGGAACCAACCACACCAACATCATTTTGGTGCTCACTTGAGCGTATTTTTATGCTTTTTCCAAAAGTAAAAAATATTATAAGTACACTGTTTTCGTAAGTTCTTGAATTCTGCCTCCCACTGCATTTATTCCTTGAAGTTATGTTCTCATATAGGTTGGTGTTAATGTTTTATAAAGGTCAAATTATAGTTGTCTCCCCACTGTTTTATTGTAAGTGTTGAGAGCTGGCACTGTAATTAAAATTCCAGCTAAATAAAGCATGCAGGGGTCCTATTTGCAAGCAGGCAATTTGGGTTTTTAGCAGACCAGAGCACATTTTGTGTTGCTGCTGGGTCACTGCCACACACAGGAAGGTAAACAAACCCCATGTGCCTGAAAGCATTTACACAAACAACGTTTCTTATGGGTATAGTTAGTGGAGAATTCAGATATATTGTCACTGTAGAATATAACATAAGCAAAGCAAAAAATGCACCCATTTTCTCCAACCTGCTCTACAGTATTTTAGCAAAGATTGCAAGGCAGGACAACTCAGTTTACACATAAACCCGAGTCTCCCATCACTGTTGCTCAGTTTTACCTTCAGTAAAACAAACCCAACTCCCTGGCAGCAGAATAGTCCTGTGCATCAAACAGACAGTCATTTACTTCAGTCTAACCTGTATTTAAGTTCTGGTACTGCCAGCAAGTGGTTCAAAAGTGTCAGAGATTTCCCAGTGCTGGGTACAGCTTCAGTGAGGAATTTCTCTTTTGCTATCGACTACCTGTAAGCTGTTCCAGCACTGCCTCTCTGTTGCTGCCTTATTAAAGGCCCCTCAGTTCTGCTTCAGTTCTCTCCACAGCTGAGAGAAGAAGGGTGCACCAGGTTTTTTACTACTTTTTTTTTTTTCTTAAAGAAAGTAAACACATCAAAGTTAGTATTGCAAGTGGAGCTCCTCTCTAAAAAAGCAACATCCCACATCACTATAGGAATCTTTTAGGCCTCCTCAGGGCTCCAAGTTTTATCTGTACCCTGTTTAAAGAGAATTCTTCTGTAAAGGAATTTCAAATTTTGTTCAAGATAATCCCTTTCAGGAAGGGATTCTTATTTTAGCAAATCCTACCCCTTGTCTGGGTTGATATTGGTTTCAGGGACTAAAAGAGCACAACACAAACATTTTAGTTAATATTCACATGTCCCAGAATACGACATGCACTTACTGCACTATCTACGTGTTCCCTTGCCTGCCCAAGCAGCAGTAGGTACAAGGCACAAATATGCACAAACTCATTCCAAACTGACCAGGGTTTTCACAATCAAGCCATTAAAAGTTACTTATTCTTTCCCTTCTCTGGAGGAAAAGGTTCAGGTGGATAAGCTGAACAGGGGCATAAGGCAAAATCAGGGGCATTAGCCTCCAGCTAGAAAAAAAATCACTCAATCTGAGAAATTTCTGAAAGGTTTCATGAATTTACAGCTGGTGCTACTTATTCTCAAGGCAAGACTGAGAAATCCCATGCCACAAGGAAGCTGTGAAAAAGGAGATGTGACCATTAAAGCAGACAGACTGCTCTGTCTGAAAAAGACTGATTTAAATAAGCAAAGGGAAAGAAAAACTGCAACTTGAAGCATGATCATAATTACATTAGAAAAGTTATAATTTGATTTGGATTAGCAGAGAGAAATCCTAAAAGCTCAGAATTAATTGTGAACTACATCTACAATTATTTTCAAGAATACTTGCATGCTTTAAGATATCAGTAAGTTAAATGAGATTCTGTGTTTAAAGGGAGATTTAACCTCACAGACACCCATTAATTCTCACTAAATGTCCACGCTGCACTTTGAAATGGAATGGAAAAGGTTAGCTGGCCATGATTCTTTTGAATGGTGCTTTTCTAAGATCCCCAAATTAAGAGCTCTGTCAGCAATGCAGTCTGTGAAAATCCCAAGCAGTGTACTACAGAAGTGCATTAAAGTCTCAGCGGGGGGTAATTTGTGCTGTATCTGTTTGTCAGATATGGGCAGTTTCCTCCTGACAAAGTTGGGCTGGTGCTGCAGCCTCCTCAGGCTGGCCCAGCTCCAAACTGCAACCACAAGTCATATTACCTCTCATTTCCTCAGGAAGACGACCCTGTCCAATTTTTGTCAACCATAAGCAACGCCAGAATATTTTCTTGTGGGCTTTGCCCCGAGTTAAACCCCCCAACTTTTCCTAAAAGACACACTTTGGCCTTCCAACGTGTTTCTACACCTGCCGAGCAGGAGCTGCATCACGGCCTGCACCGCTGATCAGCCCAGAAGGAACAGCTTAGCTAACCCCTGATATTTTTTTTTTTATTGTTCTGAAGTTGCCAACTGGAAATGAGCAGAGAAATCTTCCCCTGCAGCACTTGGGGACATCACTGATACGAGGTTTGCACCGCGCTGAGCGAGAGACCCAACCTGCTGACACCGAGCAGTTGGCCATCAATTTAGGTTGTTAGGGGAACAGCTGGCCTGCTTCAGCCAACCAAAGCCCGCATGGATATCAAAAAAATATTATCTGTGAAACATTACGGCTCTTGGAAGGTCTCCAGAAACAAATTAAATCTCAAACCAAGTAATCTGCTGCTTTTATCCCCCTAAATCCAGACCAACCCGTTAAAAGAGTGTTCGCTGTCGCTGCGCAGATCCTCACTCGCTTTTCATTTGTGGGTTTGTCGGGTTTGGTTTTTAAGCAAGGTTGGGTGGCTTTTCTCAACCAAACAGACAAGACACTTCAAGTTTAGATCTTCATTCCCTCCACCTTGGAATTATAATGTCAAGAGGAGGTTTCACCAGCACGTACGCCTTTCCCTCTGTTACTCTACAAGGGTGACTGCAGCCCTGAGAGATTTCCACCCAGTCCTGAAGATATTCTTCAGAGCCTAAATAGCCTTCACTCTGCTCAGCCTAACATCCTACCTTTAACAAAACCAGCTTAATTAAATGTATATGCATAAAAATCAGTCTATATTTGACTCATTTCCCCCTGGGTGCTGTTAATGAGCTGACATGCACTGTTTGGAAGGGAACTGTCTGACCACCTCGAACTCAACAAGTTTTTCTCCTATTTTTTTCTTTTTTTGCTTTGATCATGTGTGAGAGCAGTTTAACAGATGATATGATATCGTTATGTTGCACCAGCAACCTGCTGACATCTATTCAGAGACACTTGTGAGACATTTCATATTATTTAGTCACGATATGCGTTTGCAACACACATGCAGACAATTTTCTCCCTCCACGTGAGAGTTCTGCATCAAACTTCAATTAAAAGGCAATGCCTGAGGCATTCCAGTGCAAAAGGATCTTCCTCACTCTGCCTCCAGGAACACATTGTAAAGTTCTCAAACCTCCCACTTTTAAACTTACAATTTTTCAGCCACTTTGCGCATTCCCAGATATCCCCTGGAATTTTAGTAACAGGGGAATAGCGTGATAGAGATATGTGGCTTCAAATCCTGAGCAACATTTCTGTCCATGTGGAATAACAGAGTCCCAGATGCCTGGCCTTAATCATGTACCCAAGTGTCAGAACTGAAGCTCTGGTATTCACATTCTCTGGATGTATATGAGCCCATTAAGATGTATTTTAGAGTGTAACAAGCTCTATCTGGGTAGGAAAGTTGAGATGCCTTTTTACAGAATCTCTTACCACATGCCAAGGAACAGGAACCAAGTCAGTTTTCAATGTTTTCTGAAGTAGATTCTTAACACAGAGAGTGATTTATGTGAATTGAAAGTAATTTTAAGACGTTCGTAAAATCCAAAGTGCTTTAAAGACTGCTTTATTTGGAACAGCCAGTTTGCTTCAGCAAGGACACACTGCAGACAAGTACACCTGCATAGGTGAAAAAATCCAGCTATCTAGCTATTACCCAGAAGTCTAGACAGTTTTCCCTGTGAGAAATTACTAAGCTTAAAATTATGCCTGGCTTGAGCACGCCTTTTTACAAGCTAAAACCACAATCTGCGGTTCCAATCACCCAAACCCTGCAATATTCAGCATGAAGAGTCAACACTGGCACCTAAAACCCGCGTCAAAGCTCCAAGGAGGGTTTGGCATGTCCCAGAGGGCTGGATTGGGTGCCACCCTGGCTCTCTGCGAGCCCGGGGGAAAGGGCAGAGGGGAGATGAATGAAGATTGTGCGGTGACACACTCTGCGTGGATCAGAACGAGCAAGAGGAGCAACTGCAGTGCCACTGGGAACATGAAAGAGCCAGGGGAAGAGGCCATCTGTACAGTCAAATGGCAGGGAATCAGCAGGAAGAGTGCGTGGGATCAACCACAGATCTTCCATGGCAGCATCTTGGAGCCAACAAGAAAAGTTTCCCCGTGTGCTCAGTGCTGTGATCCCTGTACACGACACTGAGTAGTAGGAACGTTCTCTGATCTTTCCACACCATTTATCCACTTGAGACAAAGGAAATCTGGGAGGCCACAGCTCTGCTAGACAACAGAAGAGTTGCTTCTAAGCACTAATGAGCAGCCCAACACATGCCACATCATATGAGTAAACAATTTTCAATATGGTTGAAGAGAAAAGTCTTTGTTAAAATCCACAGAATAAAAAAAAAAAAGTACCCAAATGCAGACAGATCCTGAAGCAGCCCAAGCTCTGAACATGCATCTATCACGTACGAAACATAAGAGGTCAGGAATTAATTAACATCCAAATTAAAGCTTTTCAAGTAAGGGTCAAAACTTCCTTTGTTTTGACATTTAAAGCACTGGCAATGTACTCCCCAGTTTAGTATTCACAACACATCACCTCGTGCTTTATGTTAATTGCCTCCATTTTTCAAGTGCACTATTTGATTCATTGTCAATTAAAAATACCCCCAAAAGCCAAGACCGATGTATGTTAAGTATAAACGTGATTAATGTAACACAATTACATTTCCACATTTGATGAGTCTGATTAGGAACTTTCTATCAGCCCAGCGTGACAGAGCCCTGTCACTACCAGTGACCTGTCAGCCTTGCCAAAGACAAGCTTCCTGATGGAGAAGCATTTCTTGGCCACAAGTTGTTCTGACAGGTGTAAAACCTGTAATTAAATGCTGTCAATTAGCCCTTCATCAAGAATGCAGCAATCTTCTCTGTTTGATTGCAAAGATGGTCCTAGGTGTAAACAAAAAAAAAAAAAAAAAAAAAAAAAAAAAAAAAAAAAAAAAAAAAAAAAAAAAAAAAAAAAAAAAAAAAAAAAAAAAAAAAAAAAAAAAAAAAAAAAAAAAAAAAAAAAAAAAAAAAAAAAAAAAAAAAAAAAAAAAAAAAAAAAAAAAAAAAAAAAAAAAAAAAAAAAAAAAAAAGCTCTAAGGAAGAAAAAAAGCACAATTGCTTGATAAAATCACAATCCTGTGGACAGACCCTCTGCTGCTTCCAGAAAGTGACTCTATGGGTCCTCTCCCATTACGTCAAAGAACATCTGGTTTAAGAAAACTGCACTCAGACAAAAAAAATTGGGCAGGTCAAAAGTAGAAGACCAATGCCTGATTTTGTTTGTGGTCATAGAAAACACAAGTTATAGGGAGATAAAGGGATCTGAGGAAAAAAAGAAAAAAAGGGGAAAATGAAATGGACCAAGTCTGGAGGTTGCTGTGAAATGAGATTCACTGGTGAATAAATAAATAAGAATTAAAAAGCAAGTTCAGCCTGACCACAATGAGAGGAAAATTAAGAAAAACGAAATTCCAGTGAAACTAATAGGAAGAGGGACACACAACTGGACTTTTTATGGTCAGCTTATAAGTAGGCTTTGATAAGAATTGCTACAAATCAAAACAAGAAATAAGAGAAAATTCTGTACCCTCAGTCTGGGCATCTCTTCCTTCTTCTCACCAGTAAATGTAAAATATAATTAACATTACCATATGTAGAAGCAATAAATACATAAAACCCATCCATAACCTATATTTAATTACGAGGGAGATGCCAGCAATGAAATGTACAGTAAGTCCTTGTTTAAATTGAAAAAGAAAAAAGAAAAAAAAAAAAAAAGAAAAGAAAAAGACTGTTTTATTGCACTTCAGAAAAGAATTAAGAGCTCCTTGGCTTATTGAGGACTCCAAAAACAATCACTGCTACGGGTCTGCTTTGCATATTTGCTCTATTAATTTACCCGGCCCTGGAAAGCCTCACATTGCAGTGGAAGCGCTGAATGACACCGCTCCCGGTAATGGGTACGGAAAGATGCAAGAGCATGCAAAGTGTATTCAGACTGACAATTAAAATTATCAATTCTGTTGACAGCTAAAATGAAGAAACTGTGCTGAGGTTTTAATGCTGCTGCATGAAGGACACGCAGTCTGCGAGTGATTGAATTAACCAGGACGGCGCGTTGACGGGCTGCCTTTGTCCAACACTGCACATTAGGCCAATTTAGTGCCCGCTTATTAAAATAATTTAATTCCAAAGATTGTTTCCAGGCATTTCTGAATCTCCTCCTGCTCTTCCCTCCTCCCCACGTTAACGATGGCATCTTAATTACTGTGCTCGTTTTAAGCCAGTGCAAATTGCTGGGTCACCACAGAACAGTCCAGTCAATTTGGCTTAACCAGCTCATCCTTCAGGTGATCCTCTCCAAATCAGCAGGAGATCTGGGCAGACACACCACAGCCTGAAGCACATAAAGCATACAACAAAGGCCATTTTCATTCCATTTAACACTAATTTATCAATATTCCCTTCTTTTTGCACATGTCTTTAACTCTGCATGCCTATTAAAACTATTCTGCTTCTTACATCATAAGATTTTGACTTTTAATCATGTAGGAATGTGTTTGGCAACTCTTCAAAATGAGAATTCCAAAGACGACAAAACTGCCCCAAGAAATTAGAAGTCTGAAATCTCTTTTCTAAACTGAAGAACCATCTCACATCTCCGAGCAGTATTATTATTCATGATCTAAATCTCCTGTGAAAAAGCAGCCCAGACTGAGCAACATCGAAACGCTGAGGCTAAAAAATGCTCTCCTAAAGGTTTATTTTAGCACCTGTTAGAGGCTGAATAACTTAAGCTTAAGGGAGTCATTTCAACAGGCTTTGGCAACTGATTCTGCCACTTCATTTTGAAAAGTTAGTGCTGTTTGAAAGTGAATGTGCACAGATTAATTACACCCTCACCCAAACGAGCCCAACAGTGAAAGCACATCAATATGCAGCAGCAATATCTGGAGAGAACTGAAAATGGCAGCACTTTATATCTTCTTTCAAGTCTTGAAAGGCATCTGGAGGTACCAGTGGATAAGGCACGGCCTCGGTTTGACAGTGTTGAGGTCCCAAAGCCCCGGAACGGAATGAAGGAGTTGTAACACTGAAATATGGGGATAAAATAACACCAGGGCTGAGAGGCAGTTCAATCTCCTGCAGGTTAATGCTTCGAGTACCTGGTGCCAGATTGGATTTTATGATGTGGCGCCTGGTCAGGGGAAATATTGCTGAACACCCCAGCTGTGTGACACATGGAGCGCCATCCTGCAGTCACTGATGATCCCAAGCTCCATCAAACCTCCTCTGAATTTCATGTAAAGACTTGGACTCGCACCAGGTACGAAAGAAACTTTGAAGATACAAAGTACTAAACCTGAGCTGCAGAGATTCTTTAATAGTGAAGTGTTGACAGGCAAGCCCTGATTTTCAAGCTCATAGGTAAGACCATAAAAAGAAAAAAAAAAAGTTTACTTTTAAAAGTAAACGCAAAATGTTCTAAGTTTTCACAATATTCATATAGTCCTAAATGATTATATATCATATTTTGTCATCTCTAGTCCATGGAACAGAGCAAAGTCTGGAGAGGTGCAGGATTAATGCAGGGGAACCCAGACAGAATCATGGCAATATTCAAAATCCTAGGTATGAAAAAATAAAAAGCTCTCTGATAAATGGCAGGAATCAAATTAATACAGAAACAATTCTGATTTTTGCACAATAGTAATATATGAAAATAACTTACGGTTCAGAACCAGCTGGTCCTGTGTGAATTTAAATGGCTCCTCAATATAAAAAACCTTCTGCTGGAATCCAGGGACACATTCTAAATCTTCTGTCCATGCAAGCAGCAGAACCTGAGAGGGAAAAAAAAAAAAAAACAGAAATAGACTTTTAAGATGCCTTCCTTCATCCGTCATGTTGGCTTCTGGGAACGATACCAGGTCTGGCTCAGTGCTCATCAACCAAAACATTGGGCTTCATACTCATAGCACAAAATATCCATCACATCACACTTCCCTTTCAAGTCTCGCTAAACTATTTTTTATGGAAGGTTTTTGCTTTTTTATATGGGAGCTGGCATGGGACTCACAAAATAGTAGCTTTCAGGGTGAAGTTCAGTTCAGAGTATCAATAAATATTATTATTGATCTTTCTGAAAACATAGGATTTAATGTTGCTCCTCAACATCACATGTATTGAGCTTAGCTGAATAAAGCTGGACTTAAATACATGCCTAAATTAAGCACATGTAAGTTGTTTATTTTGTAAGTTACAAAATAAATTCTTTAGTCAAGGGTAAAGTTTCACCTACAGAAGTTTCATTTATAAAAGAACTTCTTTACTGACAAATATAAACTGTTGCTTTTCTCTTTTTTCCCTCCAAGCCACAGTTTGTCCGTTTTCCCTATAATCAAAAGTTTGTTTACACTCAGGGAAGATTGAGAAAGAAATGTGTGCATCACAGTGGATCTGAAGGTTAAAGTTGGGAAACTGTTCCTATACGGTCACCAAAGTTCCCTGTCACCACAGGAACACCTTAACAAAGGAGGAAGCTTAAAAGCAAAACGAAATTGCTTGGAAATAGGTACAATGTTTATCTCAGTCTCTGAAACGTTTCACTCCTGAAGAGAGCAAACAACCTGAAGGGTTATTTTTCCTTGGCAGCTGTTAAATAATGAGAGTGTGGAGGTAAGAACGGTCAAGAGAGAAGCAGCAAGGAAAAAACAAAAATTACTGAAAAGTTTAAAAGGTTAAAGAGAGAGGCAAAAGGAGGAGAGTTTAAGAGTAGGGAAAAGCCAAATC
>NW_020955206.1:2739845-2742260 GCF_003031625.1 Empidonax traillii
GAAGAGAGCAAACAACCTGAAGGGTTATTTTTCCTTGGCAGCTGTTAAATAATGAGAGTGTGGAGGTAAGAACGGTCAAGAGAGAAGCAGCAAGGAAAAAACAAAAATTACTGAAAAGTTTAAAAGGTTAAAGAGAGAGGCAAAAGGAGGAGAGTTTAAGAGTAGGGAAAAGCCAAATCGTGTTTTCCATCCTCTATACGTGTAACTACATTTTTCAGAAGTGCTTTCTGCTTCAAAACCTCCAAAGGTGTTTTTCAAAGCCTGCCTTTCTCGGGGGGTGCTGAGTACTCTGATCTCAAGTCATTATGGCCAATCTTCTGCTTGTTGGGCAGCCAAAGCCAAATCAAGGGGAGAAGGTGCAGGTAGAAACCGAGCAGGAAATAGCTGAACACGGGGGTTCTGAGTGACATTCGCTCGCAAATTCAGGTGGCCCCGCACAAATGGGTCTATTTACTCCAGACACCCTCAGCACACAATAACAGTTTTGCAAATAAAACTGTAAAGTGAAGACACTTTCTCCCCTACACCACACTGGTGAATGCTGAAGGCTCCTCTCTGCTTCAGGTGACAAGCTCCACTCTCACTTCTCCCAGCACACCGGCAGCATCTCTCAGTCCTCTCTCTACTCCATTGTCATCTGCATCTGCTGATCCTGACCCTAGAGTGAATTCCTGCAAAATTTCAACATCTGCATGTTTCCCTCTTCACCACCGCTCACAGTCCATCTGCTCAATCAGTGGCACGTTGTCTGCTCTCTCCTCTCCTGCACTTCACACTCGCTGTAAGTTCTGGGGGATCCCATTTACAAGAACCAAAGGCAGCCATAGCCCACCTGGTCTGCATTAGTTGTTCTTACTGAAACCAACTGCTGGATCACTGGCATTGGCTATAAAAGCTTGGCTAGAAGTGCCAGCAGACTGCAAAAAAAAAAAAAAAAAAAAAAAAGCAGAATATTTCGTGGCAGTTACGCTGGTGGAAGGCAAATGCAGCAGGTGGACACTTTTGCCACCTGCTCTGCGTTTGGCCCTTGGAAGAATTCACCAAGAAGGAAGAGAGACTTAAGCACACCAAGCAAGGTGCAATGCACTTGACTACTATTCCCTTCTGGATACTTACTCTACTTCTGCCTTTCTTAGAAAGGTTTAAGAACACAGCACCTGATCCCTCATTCCATTATTGACATTGATATATTGATTTTATTGGAGATTTTGGACTCTGTGGGGACTGAGAATTGGACACGTCCCCTTCAGTCTTCCAGTGTGAGATATCTGCAAACGTGAACTCACGTATTTAGAGCCTGCCCATAAAACTGTGCATAAAACTTGATTGCTGATTGTTGAAAACCCCCAGCCTTATATGCATCTAAATGGGCACATGCACAGGAAGAAAGACACACATGCATTTTCTGCACACACATCTCCAGTGTGCACAGGTGCACTTTTAAAGTACCTGTCCTTCTGACTCAGAGTGTTCCTGAATGAATATGCAGCAAAGTGCAACCACAGCAGAAGGAAAACTCTTCCCACCTCAAGATGCAAGCACCAACTGAAGCAAAGCTTTATAATGAGTCCACACCAGAGAAACAGCCCAAGCCATACATGCTGAAATGTATCTACAAACAGCTCCTCCCCAAAGGATTAACACAGTAAGCAAGAGGCAAACCGAGCTCTGATCTCCCAGCTACTGCAGCCTTAAAGCTGAAACTCTTGTCTTCCAGAGCTATAAATAAAAAGCCTCTTTGGACATCATCTATGTCAGTACTTAGAGAGGGGAATATGTCTACTTTATCAGATTTGTGACAGGATAAGTTGAGTTTGAAATCTGGGCAATCTAAATGGGTCATGAGTTAACTTCTGTAAGCCTGGTACAGAAGCCTCACATAATACAGATGCAGCAAATAGAAAATGACCTTTACTCCTTTTGAAATAATTACAAGACTCAGGCTTGGCCTTGCTGTGAAATGGAACATTTTATTCCACTTGTGCAATTCCAGGCGCTTTCTTCTCCTCAACATGTCAGGCAAAATGTTAAATTTGTCATCACACGGAGAGTTTTTAATTAATTACCTTTGAAAATGACAATTATTCTTTTAATTTATTTTTCTCGTGGAGAAACTTCTGTTGAACTAAATGTCTGCCTCGTTAAAATAACTCCTGTGAAAAGTTCTTCCCGCTGGGGAGAAAAAGTCTTTAAAAATATCTTGAAAAAAGTAAGCCAAGCAGATACATGTCGAAGGCAAAGAGACTCTTTCAAAGCAGAATACATTCCAATTTAGGCACCACGAAGTTTTCGTATTTTTGGATACAATAAAAGGGTTTGTGGGCTGATAGCTGCCTAAAGAAAAACTTCAGCTAAATACACTGAGAATCGTATTTAAATGTCACATGAAGATCTCAGAATATGTAAATATTGTTC
>NW_020955206.1:2742281-2743781 GCF_003031625.1 Empidonax traillii
AAAAAAAAAAAAAAAAAAAAAAAAAAAAAAAGCAGAATATTTCGTGGCAGTTAAGCTGGTGGAAGGCAAATGCAGCAGGTGGACACTTTTGCCACCTGCTCTGCGTTTGGCCCTTGGAAGAATTCACCAAGAAGGAAGAGAGACTTAAGCACACCCAGCAAGGTGCAATGCACTTGACTACTATTCCCTTCTGGATACTCACTCTACTTCTGCCTTTCTTAGAAAGGTTTAAGAACACAGCACCTGATCCCTCATTCCATTATTGACATTGATATATTGATTTTATTGGAGATTCTGGACTCTGAGGGGACTGAGAATTGGACACGTCCCCTTCAGTCTTCCAGTGTGAGATATCTGCAAACGTGAACTCACGTATTTAGAGCCTGCCCATAAAAGTGTGCATAAAACTTGATTGCTGATTGTTGAAAACCCCCAGCCTTATATGCATCTAAATGGGCACATGCACAGGAAGAAAGACACACATGCTTTTTCTGCACACACATCTCCAGTGTGCACAGGTGCACTTTTAAAGTACCTGTCCTTCTGACTCAGAGTGTTCCTGAATGAATATGCAGCAAAGTGCAACCACAGCAGAAGGAAAACTCTTCCCACCTCAAGATGCAAGCACCCACTGAAGCAAAGCTTTATAATGAGTCCGCACCAGAGAAACAGCCCAAGCCATACATGCTGAAATGTATCTACAAACAGCTCCTCCCCAAAGGATTAACACAGTGAGCAAGAGGCAAACCGAGCTCTGATCTCCCAGCTACTGCAGCCTTAAAGCTGAAACTCTTGTCTTCCAGAGCTATAAATAAAAAGCCTCTTTGGACATCATCTATGTCAGTACTTAGAGAGGGGAATATGTCTACTTTATCAGATTTGTGACAGGATAAGTTGAGTTTGAAATCTGGGCAATCTAAATGGGTCATGAGTTAACTTCTGTAAGCCTGGTACAGAAGCCTCACATAATACAGATGCAGCAAATAGAAAATGACCTTTACTCCTTTTGAAATAATTACAAGACTCAGGCTTGGCCTTGCTGTGAAATGGAACATTTTATTCCACTTTGCAATTCCAGGCGCTTTCTTCTCCTCAACATGTCAGGCAAAATGTTAAATTTGTCATCACACGGAGAGTTTTTAATTAATTACCTTTGAAAATGACAATTATTCTTTTAATTTATTTTTCTCGTGGAGAAACTTCTGTTGAACTAAATGTCTGCCTCGTTAAAATAACTCCTGTGAAAAGTTCTTCCCGCTGGGGAGAAAAAGTCTTTAAAAATATCTTGAAAAAAGTAAGCCAAGCAGATATATGTCGAAGGCAAAGAGACTCTTTCAAAGCAGAATACATTCCAATTTAGGCACCACGAAGTTTTCGTATTTTTGGATACAATAAAAGGGTTTGTGGGCTGATAGCTGCCTAAAGAAAAACTTCAGCTAAATACACTGAGAATCGTATTTAAATGTCACATGAAGATCTCAGAATATGTAAATATTGTTC
>NW_020955206.1:2744166-3004316 GCF_003031625.1 Empidonax traillii
AGCAGATACATGTCGAAGGCAAAGAGACTCTTTCAAAGCAGAATACATTCCAATTTAGGCACCACGAAGTTTTCGTATTTTTGGATACAATAAAAGGGTTTGTGGGCTGATAGCTGCCTAAAGAAAAACTTCAGCTAAATACACTGAGAATCGTATTTAAATGTCACATGAAGATCTCAGAATATGTAAATATTGTTCACACATCCAGTCGAGGAAGTGTTGGGCAATTAGTACAAAAGGATCCTTCACCTGCTACGGAGACAGAAAGCCAAACTCTTGAACAAATGTGCCAATTATGCAGCAAACAAAGTGCTCATGAAAATCTGAAGGGTTAGAAGCCTGAAAAGCAAAGCAGAGAGTTGTGACCACTCAGACCTACAGATCCTGTGCTCACTGACCAGGCAAATCAAAGTTTTTCATAACCTACTGCTTTGCAGGAACCCACAGAGCAAAGACTCACTTTTAATATCCTGACAATTTGTCTTTCTGAATTTATTGCCAGTCAACTCTCAGGAAATGTCACTAGTTCAGATAACTCCAGTGCTAGTTTGGCCACTGGGAGAGAGCTGTACTTCTGATGAGGTGCCAAGCCAAGAAACACCTTCTTTTTTTCAGTTAATAAAACAGCACACGCCTGCTGGGGGACCTTTCCTGACCTCAGCATTTGCACTGAAAGCTGCTCACGTACAATGTGGCTGGAAAGCAAAAAAAGGACAGCAATTTTATACCACACTGCAGAGGAAATTAATAAAGTCCCTGATGTTAAAGTAGCTCTGGGTACCACGACATCTCAACACCCAGGGTTCCTCTGCCTCCTCTGCTGGTGACTGAAAGGCGGTCTCTGGAACGACCTTTCCAAGAATTCCAGAATCTTATGTCCTTTTCGACTTGCACAGCTGCAGGTTTGATTGGCCCCATCCTCGCCCTGAAAACGAATTTCCTCACCCTTTCCTGCAAACACTCTCATATCTTCATTAGCCCTACCTGTAGGAGATCACCTACCACAAAAAACACAAGCTCCGGAATATTAATTGCATTTCACACACATTCTTGTGGTGTGAAATTCATCCTTGTGCAAGGCTTTATTTAATTAGAGATGTAAATGGTGCAGACACCTGTGAAAGCCATCTGCCCAGACTGGAATTTTTACACACAGTAAATGCAAACAAATCTCATTCCATAGGGCAAATATTCCGTGGGATCACAATCTGCCTTTGACTTCAGGAGAGTAATCTGAAATGAAAACAAACCAACACAAACTGCCACAGAGGAAGAGCTAAAAGAGAAATCACTCTCATTTTTTGGTTTGGAGTTGTAGGTAGAGGGTTTGGGGTTTGTTTTTTTGAAGCATGATTTTGGGGTTTCTTTTTTATTCATGTGACTCATTTACTTGGAAGTGGGTATTGAAAATTTATGCTTCCGAGTTTTTCTCTGGAAACACGAGAACCAGAAATTCAGAGGTTTTGCATATGAAAACTTCATATTTTTCATACAAAATACGGTGATCCTTGAAGCTGAGAACGCCAGAGAGAAAAAAAAGCAATCAGAATAATGAGAACTGCCAACGCTGAATTAACTTGCACATGACAAAATATTTTTATCATGCAGATCAAGATCTTTGAATCTTAAAATCCTTTCCACCTTCAGGTGCTGCAACATTAGACACCACCCCCCCCCAAAAAAGGATAGGGAGGGAAACCACCAGAGAAAAACAAGGGATGAGCAGCACAGTCACAGATCTGATGAGATCAGATGAAGTCAGTAAGAACTATTAATTGATTTTAGGTTTTTTACTCCCGATTTAAGTGAAGGAGTTATTTAAATGAAGTGAACAGAGGGAGATTTAAACAGAATAAAGAGAGCACTGCTCCAAGGAAGGTTCTGATTCTGCTCTGTGCAGACTCCAGTTAGAGTGCCAACAGGTCCTGTTTGTATCCAACAGGCAATTGTTTCATCAAATCACACCAGACTGGACATGAAGTTCTCCTCGTCTTCTGTATTTTTTAACATCAACTAAAACAGGGAAAAAAACCCCAAAACTCAAAACCCCAAATAACCTTTCTTCTGACTGGTATAATTAACAAAGGTATTTTCACTTCACATAAAGGTATGTTGAATTATTTATCTCCAAAAGTGACTAAATGAATTAAAACACGAAGCTCTTTTGAACTAATTTGGTTTCTAGAGTGTTACAATCGTGTTTTTTTTTTTTATTCAATATTTTCATTTTGGAGGGAAGTTTCCACTGTTTCAGGCTTTAACCTCTCCTCTTTTTATCAGGAGAGAAGTTTTTTTTAAAAAAGACTATTTACAATCTCTACAGCTCTCCCTCTATATCTGATAGTGAATTCCAGTCATTTTTGTAAGAAATGCTATTAAGATTTGGCACTAAGATTCTTCAAGGATGATAAATATTCTTTTAAAGGGCCTACCTATCCATTTAGTGCACAGCTCTGTCCTGAAAGGGAGAGTCACACTTGGAGTACTGAAGAGTGGGCTATGAAAATGCAAATTAGGAAGACTTTATTGCCTCAGATGAATTCAGTTCTGCTGTCAGTGGGCTGTGTGACTGCAGCAGGCATCCATTAACTGCAAACAAAATGTGACAAACCCTTCTGTGAGACCATCCACCACAGGAACTTCCTCTTTATGAACACTTTCCTGGGGAATCTATGTTTATTATAAGAATTTTAGCACTTACTCAGTAAAAAGCGTGCCTCTTCCATGACACTGGGAATCGTGTTGTTATTCAAGAAGCAGTTTGCCAGTGGTGGTGCCTGAGCAGCCACTTGCCTTCTGAAATTCCAGATCTCTGGAAGAGGCACTGTCACTGTGTTAAGATGTGACTCCAGGGTGTGTTTGCAGCCTGAAGTGTCTCTGAGCCCACCCTGCTCGGGGTGGCGAAGGATAAAATAAGAAATGCACTTGAAAGGATGGGAGCCCTTTGACAACACCCCTGTTTGAAGGCAGAGCTGGGGTGAGTCCCCTCTCCCCAGCACTCACCTGACTGGAAACCCGTCACTTATTCTGCTCTTCTCCACTGACATCTGCTCCCTGAGCCCAGTCACAGCTACAGGTGTGAAACCCAGTGCCCACAGGACAGTGGAGCTGGAAAAACACGGGTGGGTGCGAGACCACCCCAGTCTGCACCCCAATCTGCACCCCAATCTGCCACGGGACTCCACCCTAAAACTGAGTTTTTAAATAAACTCTCTCATATTTTCCAAGCTTCAGAACTTGGAGCTTGCCTGGAGCTCACTTGACTTGCAGCCCCAGGAAAAACTTGGGAACTCCAAGGAAACCCTGAAGACATTCCAACCCCACCTGGACACGTTCCTGTGTCACCTGCTCCAGATGACCCTGCCTCGGCAGAGGGGTTGGACAGGATGATCCCCAGAGGCCCCTCCCAGCCCTAATGGTTCTGTGAAACCCTTCCACGGGCCTGGAATGAGCCGCCTCTGGTGTCACAAGCAGGCACAACTTACAGACTCCTGTCTGGATCGCCTTATCCCGACCATAAATAATTCTTCCTACATTCCATAATTCTCGACCTTTACTCTGGCGGTCATTTCAGAGCTTCCAGAATAAATTTGTTCATGGTCAATTTACAGCCATTTATTCTCTTACAAGTCTTGTCTCATCACTTAATTAACCTTTGTCCTCCCTAAATCTTCCATTTATTAGGCCAGACAAACCAAGCTCTTTCCAGCTCCTCGGATATGGATACATCTCTGGGATCATCTCAGTAGCCTTTCAACGGGCCTGCTTAAATTCACACCTGTGCAAAACACACAGAGAATTCCAGACAAATATTCTCCAGGGTCTGGTCAGTGATCCTGATATTTCCTTGAGCCCAAAATACATCGCCTGATGCTTCCTGAAATCTCCTTTTCGTTTTTAAAGTCTCATCGTGCTCATGCTCGCCAGCATTCTAAAATTAACCAGCACACAAAGAGATGAAAAATATGACATGGACAGAAGTACTGCCACCATTTACCTATAACAACGTTAAGCAGCTTCTGCAAACAGAGTCAGGATGAATCTTTATGAAACATAAATGCAGATGCAAACCTTCTTGCTTTACTAAATCTACGCCCTTTCTGACCAGCTGGGAAGCAGCTCTGCCCACAATGGGCAGGAATCCTGCAGCACAGAACCCAAGCTTAACCTTCCCTCTCCATACAGATGGTCAGCTGGGACAAAGGATCCATAAATCCAAGCTTCCAGCCCAAGAGGAGTTGTACTCACACGGCTCAGAGTGCAGGATCAACCTGCTCTTTGATCTACGTAGATGTAGCTGAACGTCGTTCAGATTTTTGTAATCCAGAAAATAACTATCATCCCGGTTCATTAAGTGCTTTAATGATAAATAACAGAGGCCAAAACACGTTACTTGAGCTCCAAGTAAGTAATATTTTAAATTACTCAACTATTCAACAAGTAAATACCTCCCCATGGTGATTAATAGCACCACTTAACACACCAGGCTGGAGCAGAAGGACGGGTTGGGCTCCAAGGTTATTTTTTGTTTATTTTCAGGCATTATGAAAGAAGTAATCATGTTTTGCTGAAACCCATACACCACTGGAATGAGATTACAACTGGTTAGCCTGTTTAGAGAAGCTGCATAATAAATTCATTTTACAGGGCACAGAATAATGCAAATGAGCCATTCAATAGCACTCCTGTACCAGTGAGAGAGGCATAAAGAAGAAACATTGAAAGTCAGAGTTCTGAACTGGTTTTATAGCAAGGTGTGGAATTACTGAAACCCAAACTGCCTCCCAGCAATAACCTGTTCAAAGATCTGCTTATAACAAACATTTTAGTTATTTATTGCCTAATGAAATAAACAGGTTCGACAGATTTTCCAGCAGCAACGACTTCATGGAAGTGCTTAGATGAATGGAAATATGGATCTCTGGTTATCAAAAAAAAAAAAGGGAAATAAATTAAAAATTCTCCCAAAATATTTATAACCCTTCGCATGCAGTTGCATGGGGCAAAGTCATTATTCCACACAGGAAAACACTGATGTGGCAAAAGCTGTTAGGGAAAAAAATTAAAATCATATTTCTTACAGCAGATAGTGGGGTTTTGGAGGGGATGGCTGGAAACTATAAGGAACATGATACATGTTTAATTTCCCAACAGTGTGATCGTTATCAAAAAAAAAAAAATAATAATGCAACCTTCCACCTATTGTTTTCCTCATATTCCACAAAGTTGGAGTATAAAGCAATTATTACTGCTCCAGAAAACTGAGCCTGGTGTAACACTGAACATCTGTCTTTTGCTAAAAGTGAAAATGAGCCTGCTGAAAACAATCTTTCCAAGAATAGCACAGGTTTGAGGATTAAACATGTAGCAGTGCTATCACCTTGAAACACTAGAAAATCAGGCAGCAACCCTCAGAACTCATAAAAGTACAAGGAATAGAGAAAATGTCTGGTTTTCAACTTCAAAAAAAGCATTTGTTGAACATTTTCTGACCTTCTCCTAAAAACTCACAAATGCGAGTTTTAAAAATAAAAAAAAAAAATTAATACTTTCAAGTAAAATCTCTTTGATTCCAGCAAGGTTATTGGAGGGAAAAAAAAAATCATAACAGCCAAAGACTCATTATAAAAACTGAGAAAGTGGTGCAAGGCAAAAAGCCCAATGCAAACCTGTCCCCCAGCTTTGACTTGCCTTTATTGGCCTTCAACAGGGAGAGGACAATCTGTTCTGGAGAACAAGCCATGAAAAAAATATTTTTTCACAAAGTTATCGCACGTCACGTGGTTATTTTTCTTTACAACAAATCATGCAGAGCAACAGCAGTATGAGAGTATTAAAAGATAATTTTTTATAGTGAAGACTTGTTTCCTATTGATTTCTGTTTGACAAAAACTAAGCTCAGAGGGGAAGTCTCTTTTGGTAAGGACAAGGCCTGTAAATTGTCTCATCTGTTTGTCGTTCTCATGAAAATCCTGTGAACTCGACACTCTGAGCTCAGTCTGCCAGCTCTGAAACTGGTTTCAAGTGTTGTGAGGGAATCACAGAAAACAAGGTTAAGCAGGAAGAGAACAGAATCACAGAATCAGCTGGGTTGGAAAGGACCTCTGAGATTATCAAGCCCAACCCCTGATCCAACCCCACAGTGGTTCCCAGCCCATGGCTCTGATGCCACATCCAGTCTCCTCTTAAAAATCTGCAGGGATGGTGAATCCATTCCCTCCCTGGGCAGCCCATTCCAATGGCTGATCACTCTCTCTGTAAAGAATTTCTTCCTAAAATCCAACCTAAACCTCCCCTGGAAGAGCTTGAGACTGAGCCCTCTTGTCTTACTGAGAGCTGCCTGGGAGAAGAGACCGACCCCCACCTGGCTCCAACCTCCTCTCAAGGAGTTGTAGAGAGAGTGATGAGGTCACCCCCGAGTTTTCTCTTCTCCAGACTAAACACCCCCAGCTCCCTCAGCCTCTCCTCACAGGACTTGTGTTCAGATTCCTTCCCCAGCCTGGTTGCTCTTCTCTGCACCTGCTCCAGCCCCTCCATGTCCTTCCTGAGCTGAGGGCCCAGAGCTGGACACAGCACAAGCTCCTCCAAGCTCAAAAAACCAGCCCCAAACCCATGGGACACACCTGCAGTGCTGATTCTCCTTGCCCTGTGAACTAACCCCAGGAAATAAAGATGTTTCATTCCAGCTGCTGAAGTTTAGGGACATGAGCAACTTCAGGATGTCAAATAAATACAGTAAGTATCATTTTAGCTAACTGAGAAGTAAAAATATTGCTATTACATACATCTATAGGAGAGGGAACTGAGCTTAGAAATCTTATTCAATGCCAGTTTTAAGTGATTTTACTTTCTTTTCCTAAAGAGCACTAACCGTGCCTTATTAGTAGTAGGCTGGTAACCAGACATAATTTAATTATTTAACTGATATGACCCAAGTTTTTACATCACTGCTCATTTTACTGGCCAAGGGCTCGTGCATTTGCTTAAAGAGGTAGTAATTTTCAAGCTCCTCGAGTCCTCTAGAAATAAATTTTAAAAGATTAAAGAAAAAATAAAAAGACCCAGGTCTTTTCAGCAGTGCCAGCTGCTGGTTGAGGAGTGCTTTTAAAGAACTGCAAAACTACAGTCAAAAATTTAAAAGAACTTGTAGTGACTCTTCTGATTTTAGTGGAAGCAAACCCCAAGGGAACGACAGCGAGTAGTTCAACATTTTTGAGCACATCACAATAAAGCAAAACGTCGAAAGCTCACAGGCTGCCTCGTGTTAACAGCGACATTACATCAAGGATGACCTTTCCAAAGAAATAAAGCCCATTAATGTTAGGAACATGATAACTATTAAAGATCAACACTTAGTAGCCAAAGCAGGAATGAAAAAAAAAAAAAACAAAACCACAGTCTGGTAAGTTAATTGAAGATAAATAATATGAAACCAAGAGCCTGGTCTCTAACCCTTTCTCTTATAATTGCTTGCCATTTAAGAGCTGAATGGAATCTTTTGTGCAGAAGATAAGGCATTGACCCCAAGTGTATACTTGGTGGTTGAAGAAAATCCTACCCTGCTGGGAATGAGGTCTCACCAGTACTGAAGGATGTTTAGTAACACCCTGTTGAATAATTATTCCTTCTTTCCTTGCAGGAAAAATTCCTTTCAGCCATCAAGGACTGGTGTTTCTGGGAAATATTGGATGTTAATTGCTAAATATTTCAGGGGATTTTTTTTTTGGTTATAAAATTATCTGCACACACAAGAACATACTGATTTTTTTTTTTTCTTTGGGTGAAGGGACAGCTGTGAGTTCTGAAGGACAGAGGTACAGTTGTATCCCACAAATTCCATCATGGAACCTCTACAATAAACTATGATTTGCCTCTGAAATCCATAGTTTAAATCAAGTTAAGTTCCTGCAGTGGCCAGGAAACCTCTGCAGCCTCCCCATTTAGCACTGTAGGCAGCACTTCCGACACATTTATTAGTTCCATAATTATCTGTATTTACCAGACCTATCGTCTGTTCCACGTGACGTTCAACAGGCAAGAGACACAAGCACTAAACATAAAACACATGAAAGGTCATGAAAAAATGGGAATCTCTGCCTTGGATCTTGCTTTGGCAACCTCTGTCTACATCTAAATGTCAATATTATCACACTGTTGTTGAAAATTTCTGGACAGAAAGCAAGTAAGGACATGGGTTTGCTTTTGTCTAAACTGGCCAGGTAAAAAAACCACTAACCTAATTCAGATTTGGGAGGTCTGAAGAGGTACATTTTTTGTCAGAGAGACAGGATAAAGAATTCTAGTGCTTAAAATATTTCCTTTATAGGGTTATATTTTGTTTTTATTTTGTCTGAGCTAAATATAATAATGAAAGTACTGAGAATTCTGACACTGGGATATATGACATTTGGCTGTGAAATATCCTACCATTACTATATGTAACAGAGGTTAATTTAATATTTTGCAAGTTTATACAATCAGATTTTTTTAGTTCATTTTGATAAAGTAAAGCTGTGTGAGTAGTACATAAAAATAAGAAAACTTGAAGAAAAAAAAAATCAAGTATCGAATAATTTAAAGGCCCTTTTCTTTGTATAGGGCAATTTAAATTTACTGGAGCACTTCCATTTTTTTTTTTTTTTTTCAAGTGCTTCAGCCTGGAAGTGATTGGGGTTCTGTGCTTGCACAGTATAAAGCAATTTAAAATTATTCAACTGCTTCAATTTTTTATAGGTACTTTTATTTGAAAATGATCGGGGTGCTGATCATGCTCAGCATTGAACAATTTTAAATTATTTAAATGCCTTTTTTAAAATCAATGCCTCATGCTTGGGACTGAATTCTGGGAGGCTACAGCACATTATCAGCCAGTTTAAATTATACGAGAATATTATATTTTGCACAATCTTTCATCTCCTAAATAAGAATCAGCTTGCAAGGGTGGAAGCATAAAGCATCACACTTCAAACTAACTCGGCATTATGCAAAACCAGAAACCTAATTTTTCTGTTTTAAATATTGTAAGAGAGCCTTTTCCCATAATCAAATTCCCATGTCTTCCTACACGCTGCAGAGCAAGAGCATTTCACAAACCACTCACACTTCTACCTCCCTGAAGTGAAATCAACAATTCCAAAGGAGGAGAACAAAGTCTTAATGAAGTTCAAGCCCACGAAAAAATGGGAAGGATTTATTCCCACAACATTTGTCTTATCAGACAGTTTATCAGGCAAGCATTCAAGTCCTCTGCTGTGCATATACAGCAGCTCAACAGCTGCTGGTTCAACTTCAGGGTAAATATTAAGTTCATCCAGTAGGAAATTCAAGTTGGATTTCAGGGACATCATTCCTGATTTAACAGAATTGTTACACAGAAATCTGGTTTTGGGGTTTTTTACAAACTGATTAATGGAGTTATTGTTCTCAGTGGTAAAGAACATACTTTGCTTTTAAGTATTTTTCTATAAAAGGAGAAGAAATGAAGGTGTGACATTTGGAAATGGCACTGGAGATGCACAAATGGAGAACTGAGAACTAGAGGTGACAGGCCACAATATTAATGAATCCTCTACTTTTTTCTTCTCTGGAATCCTTAATTAAAACTCTACCAGTATGTTTATATTTACCACCAAGAAAACATCCAATCCGAGTACTTTTGTAGTTCCCACTGAGGTATTCAATAAATATGAACGTGACTGAACTTGTAGTTGAAAATAAGCTGGGAATTAAAAATCAGTGACCAATTTCTTCTAAAAGACTCCTCTTCCTATTTCACCTTCTGCTTTTCAACACAAGCAAAGAAACAGGATAACTCCTCACCACGAGAAACCACCCAGCGCTCCTCTGCACCTTTGAAAAGATAGGAGCTAGTCCTTACAGATATTGGCATGCCTCACTAATCACAGGCTTTTAATTCTGCCTCTCCAATTTCAATTAGTCGGTAAACACCGACACCCTCAATCGCACTGCACCGAGCTCCCCTTTATCCGGTTAATCATGTTTGCTGCAGCTTTTCCCCAGGCTGAGGTTTCCAGACTTCCCAGCTCCTGTAAATCCTCGGTATTACATCTTCTGATTCAGAAAACAAAAACACCTAACAGGTGTCCTGGCTGCAGGAAGGAGCGTGCTCCCATCTCCCCACAGTCAGCTGTTCCACGGGCAGAGTTCAGTTGTGAACCGTCGCTAAAACTCATCTGGAATATCTTGCCTAAGTTGAACCTCATATTGTAGTAATTAAAGTAGCTGTGAGAGACCGTAATTAGACTAAGTGTCCAACAAATATTAATCAGTAAAGTAATATTCTATTATTAAGAAGTAGCTCTGCACAGTAGGAGTTTCTCTTGTGACAGGCTAGATTAGGAACTGAGCCAAAAGCAAACGAGAAGGCACCGCAAATTGGGTCATTTGGAGCCTCATTTTAATTTATGAATGCTTTCACCTGTATTTCACTTGTTTTGTGGTGCCATTTCAGTGACAAAGGTAGAAGCAGGCTCCAGGCTTCAGTCCTAGGCCTGTGGGTTATTCCCAGTGTTCCCAGTTGCTGAGGATTTCCCTTCCTCAATTCTAATCCACGCCAAGAGACCAACTCCGACCACGCCACAGGCAAACCATTGAACCTGCCCACATTTCCCTATCTGTGAATGAAGAAAACACAATTGACACACAGAGCAGGGAGGCTCTGGGATTTACCTCAGTGTTTTGGAGATTTGAAATCCTGGGTAAGAAATGCTGACAAATATTGCCTGTTTGAGGCACCATCAGCAACCATTTTCAGGGTACAAGAAACAGGATCATGCCAAAAGCATCAGAGGTGCTGGGCCTGCTTTATATTCTTATTTTCTTGTAACGCCCTCTTCCTGCATATCAATGGAAAATTACTGATAGTAGTCTCCTAACAAATCTTCTTTGCTGAGATCCAGAGCTTCCCTCCTTTGATTCTGCTTCTCTGAAGTGGGAAAGTACCACCAGTCTTCAGAGTTGAACTTACCAAGAAGAACTGTTAGAGGTTTAATGCAAGACACTGCTATATTTTAGTAAAAAAATGTTATTCTATTAAATACCCAACAACACAGTACAAGGCCACAAATTTGTTTGGTGTGTGTGGTGGTTCTATGTTCACCCCCCAACAGCTCACAGACATCTCAGGCTCTGTGCTTTTGTATCCAACATAAGCACATCAGTGTTTCTCAGTATCTAATTTTTTTCACTGACATAGCTCATGCTGTTTCCATGCTTATCAGAAATTCTTAAAAGCAGGTGAGGAAGAAGAAATAATTGTTCTTTCTACGTATCTTGCCCCAGTCAGCTTAGAGCATGGAGAATTCCATCAACCAACAAGGACAAAGTCCAGCCTAACCCCTCAGGAAAGCTTCACCTGTGCCAGAGCCACAATCCCATCCTGTTTATTTTTATTTAATCCCTGGGCCTTTCCATTTAGCAGTTCACTTGTCATTAGCTGCCTTCTGTGTCCCAGATTTGGGTTCTCTCTCTTTCTTGCCTTTCATTCCTGCTTCCTTATCCTCCATCCCAGAGGCTGCCAGGATTCCCAGGCAGTTGAAAGGGGCACATGTGCCTGGATTCCCATCAGAGCTGCGATTAAAGAGCATCCACTTCCCTCCAAGGAGCGTTCAGGTGCCAGCTGTAAAAAACACAGGTGGTCTGTGTGCTTGGTGAGGTTTTCATATAAAGACACAACCCTATTCAGCTCAAGTTTCCACTGGAAGCTGCACTGGAGCTGCCAGACCACCACCAGACCCAATCCACTTGATAACTTTTTCCTCCATAACAATCCTGACTCTTGCTGAAGATTAGCACACTCATACATTAAGACTTGAAAAGCCAGAAATTATTAGCTTGGTTAACTCAGCAGGAGACACCCCTTTCTAGGCTTAAGGACAAATGATGCAAGAAAATCAGGGTGTGAGGAGGTCTGTCTTCAGAGAAGGTATCAAAGGGAAGTCTTGTAAGGGAGGAAATTCCCACTGAATAATTGATATCCACCTTCCTACCTGTGAAAAGCCTTGGGAACAAACAATAGGGTCCATATCTTTAAGGCAGGTCACTATTAAGGCGCTGCAATGGGAGAGCAGAAGGGCCATCTGAGACCAGCAAACAGTAAATTAGGAACAGAAATTGTAATAAACTGTTTCCTCCCCCCAGAGCCAAGCATGGAGAATAAGACTTCACAAAGCAGGAATTAAATAGAACTATCCCATTCTGTTAATATTAATGACATTTGTTGTCATCTGTTATGCATAACTTAAATAAAATATTCTATTAAAAAATTGAAATGTGATTTTTTTTTTCCCCTCTCCCCTGGGTAATATCACTGCTTTATGGGGGTACACTGGAACTGTAAAAACCAACAAAACATGCTTTAAATTTAGAAGTGTATGGGAAAAAAAACACATTCTGGAAGCGTTGAATCATTTTGTTTTAGCCTTTTTGAACAAAATGAGCAGTTAAAAGACTCCCAAAACAGAGTGCTTCATGTTTGGTTTACGAGCCATATTGTAGGAATTCATTCCCATTAGCTCAACATTCTAATTCAGCTGCTGGTTAATGGTGTGGAAGGCAGGAATTTTGTCTCTCCTGGTGCGTGACAGGGTCTCCTCCATCTGAAGGAGCACCCTGGCCGTGTTTCTGTGACTCAGCTGAACAGGAGAACGGGGGCCATGAATGAGGTACCCAAAGTTGCAGCCCTGATGGCCACAGGCCTCACCAAGGAACCCAAATCACTGTGAAACTGGCACAAAAAAAGAGAATTTAATCTTTCAAGGCTAAATTGCTTCAGCTGGAGAGGACACAGTCTAAAACACATTCCCACTTCTCATGGAGGAGAAAAGGTAAAATTCTTCAGAAAGTGTTAAAAAGAAGTTATAATAAAAAATTTCCTTGCCTGTATGACTCCACTAAAGTTTCTGGGTTAGTTTCCAATGTTTAAAATCATTACAGTGGCAAATAACACCTTCTTTAGTTGAGCAGAGCATTCTGTAGACAGATCAGGGTGGCACAAGCAGCAAGATATTAGTGAGGCATTCCAGCACAGGCTGAACAACTCGGGAGGAGGATGAAGCTCTAGCCCACAAAGCAAGTTGAACAAATGCTACAGATTTGTTTCTAGTGCACAAACTGCAGGCACAGGCACTGCCCAGCTGTGGAGATGCTTTTCCAACCCCCAACCAAGGCTGTGAAACTGGTATTATATTTTCTTACAGCATAAACTAACACAAACAAATAAACATTGGGAGAAGAAATAGTAATATTAAGGTGTAAAGACAGGCATTTCCAAATCAGAACCGACTTTTGAGGTAGTTCAAGTATCAACAAAGCCATCTGCATAACTTCCTAAAGTTCTGCAAGCCAGACCTGTGTTCTTTGTCTGGTTTTAATGTACTGAATGACACGACAGCTTTGTGATGGACACTAATGAAAAGCACCCTTTTAAATTTTTTTGTTTGAGCTTTAGATCTACAGTTGAAGAGCACATAAAGCTACAATAGCATCTCCAATTTACCTGACCTAGTTTCTGCAAAGCTATACTGTAAGCTACACTTTCATCATGCTGAAGTGAACACTCACCAAAGTGGATTCTGGCAAACAGGGATAATGCAGGAACTCTAAAGGTATTGGAAGGTTGCCTTCCTTCTCCATTATCTTCCTTAGTTTGTATTCCCCTTTATTTTTAGGGTTCCCTGTTGTGCCACAAAGAATGGCGAATCTCTTGAGCATAAATTAACGCGAGGCTGTTGCAGCAGTTTCTTGCTCCCCCTATTCTTGCTGCCACACACCTGTTTTAAACCTGCAGGAATTATTTTGCTGTTACCTGCTCCTGGAAGAAAGGAAGCTCGATAGCAATGAATTGAACTTGCCCTTCGTCCCCTCTCATTGTATCTACCTGCAGCAGACGGCAGCGAAATGCAGCTCAATTAAACACAGCCCCCTTGTCATCCTATAAACAGCAGCGGGAAAGTTTTGCCATGACACTCCTTGTTGCGTTTGACAAGTTTATTCAAAAGCAAATATTTCAGCGGGGAGGTCTGTCATTCTAATCCTGTTCTTGACGCCAGAGCAGCTAATGCAATTTCTGCTACCTGAATAGAAGGGCTCTCGCTTCCAGATGTTCTATTGTGCCTCACAGACAACAACTGCTATGGGACTGACACCAAAAGACAGGCATTAGGAGTATTTTTTCCGTCGTTAGCTCCCTCTTAGCACAGGGTTTCCAGCCGCTTTGTTGATTCCTGTAATTCTGATAGGCACTGCGGAACCCCCTCTGTGGCTCTGTCATAACAGCAACAGGAAGAGGGCAATGGGACTGAGCAAGGTGGGAAACTTAAACAGCCTTTCAGCAGCTCAGGAGCATCTTAAAAGATGGGGGGGGGGGGAAAGAGGTTGAATTGGAGAAATCGTGGCGTGAAGAAAATCGTGGAGTGTTTGTGCTTCAGCACTCAAATCTCCAATTGCAGGGTCACAGCTCGGCTGTGCCTCCAGTGACGGGGGCCAGGGCAAACCTGCAGGGACAGCAGGGCAAGGAGCTGGAGCAGCCGGGCCAGGGTGGATATGGCACCTAAAGGAGCAAAAGCCACGCAAAGAGGCACTGTTAACTCCGCCTGAGAAGCCACTCTAGCATATTTGCTGCCTGCTGTGCTGCAGCAAAGCCAAGTGAAAGCAAATCCACACAGAAATGCTACTGAGGAGCAAGGCATCAGCTTTTCCTGTTGCAGGCATTAACGCTGGTTAATGAATTAGCTGGTTTCATTTCATTAATAATGTATTAGTGTTTATAATCAGCATAACGGGCTTTCTTCAAGCGGCCTCTTCAAGTATTAAAACAATAAGCCTTGCCATGAAACTGTTCAAGTTTTTTTTTTTAATCCCACTGGAAAATAGCAAATAAATACAAATAAAGCCATGCATGGAGAAGAATAGTTTTAACAGAAGGATATTTACATTTGTCTTTGCTTCTTAATTTCAATCTGCATTATTTGACATGGCGTTTATTGTTCAATAGCAACATGGTTTCTTCCCCCACCTGTGATTTGTGATATATAAGATGCACCTATTTGCCAAGAGCTTCTGCTAGGAAATAAAGTGCTTTCCTCCCAGAATTTCATTCTACATACAATTGCTCAGACATGAGCAGTCACTACGTTATCACTTCACAAACGTTTTGTAGTCGCCAAAACCTTATGGAAAACAATCTGTTCTCCTCATTTCCCCCTTCAGGATAGAGGCTGTGTTATAAAGACCCAAATCTGATCCAACTGGATCAGGAGTCAGTGATATTTAAGTGACATCACCACAGCTTCTCCAATTCAACAGCAGCAATCTATTTCCCGAGTGCAGAGATGCATTCATACACCACACTCAGTGAGACTGAAAGCAATGATAGTGTCTCAGCTTACAGAGAGAATGATTATTATTCTTCAGGGGAGAAAAAAAAATAAATAAAACCTTATTTTGAAGTACTGTAAGTGATCCCCTTTTCTCTGAAAGGGAAAAGTAATTGCTCCTGATTTGCTTGTTATCAAAGCATGATGATGCATCCTTTTCTTCTGGAGCAATTCATGTAACAGACACATGTAGCTGTTCAGATATGCCACTTCTCATCCATATGTTATTTTCTTTGCCTGGTGTTTGGGGAAAAAAAAAAAAGACTATAGCACAAAGGAATGTGGGCAAAGCTGTGCAGCGATGCTAAACAGCAATAGAGATGTTCTGGAGGCTTGACTGCAGACTGCACCCTCCCTTGTTAAACATCCTAACTAATGGGGGCAAATTAACCACCTGGTCTCTATTCAAACTCCTTTTCAAACAGCGATTCTCTTGCAATTCTTCCCCCTCTTAATCTAGTGTTGAAATAAGAGTAAAAAAATCTGTACAACCTCAGAATATAAATTGCTATTAGGTAGTAATGTGGTGGCTCCATCTATATGAAAGATATTGTTTTTTCTAAGTGCAGAAGAAGTGGCTTGTAATTAAGGCACTGTCCTCTAACTTAGAAAAATGGGTTAAGCCTCCAGCATTTGTTTTCAGATGTCTTTCAGAGTGGTTGGCAGACTCCTGACTGACAGCCCTAAGGTTTGGCTTGAGTCCTTCACAGCTCGGAGGAAATGACTCCAACAGCCGCCTCCTCTGCCTGTCTGATCCTCATCTCCTTTATTTACCCCCTAATTTGGGGGACAGGTTATCAGTCAAGCCTCCTGGCAGCACACTGCCCCTGTGCCTCCCAGTCTGAGCCAAGCAGGGCATCAGCAATGCTCGAGGCAGAGTCCCCAAGTGCAGCACCGAGCACACGGCCCCGTTACAGTCAATCATTCCTGAAACGGGGACTGACAGGCCAAAACCACTTTGAATAGTAGCATATTTACACCAGATGTGAACATGGGTCACCAGAAAGATGTTCAGATGAAAGCAGATGGAGAAGCAATGAGGCAGAGAGCTCTAGGAAAGCCCTTCTGGATGGTAGGAGCAGCGAAGGAGGCTGTGACTTGACTCGGGGAAGGGAGAGACACCGAGGGAATACACGGAGAAAGCTGCCAAGGTCCCTCTGATCTTCCCTTTTCCCTGCTTTTGAATTGAGAGACCTTAAGAAATGTTCCATAACTGATGGAAATCAATAGGAATCTGTCCAGAAACTATAATGGGGCTTGGATCAGATGAGCAATGAAATATGTCCTCATAATAAAAAGAGATCACATTTATAAGCTCGTGAAGTGAGAGTAATAAGTATCCCAACATCTGCCAGTGTTTGCCAGGGGACAGCAGCACACACATAACATACACTGATTTACACATTGATTTACATCAATGCACAGTCATAGGGAGGGCTTACAGTACCTCCTACATGGAAAGAGAAAAGAATAAATGGATAGAAAAGGATAAAATATCGTAGGACCTGACAATAGAAAAAAAAAAGGCAGAGTACCTTAAAATGAGTCGTAGAAGGTATACTGGAAAGAATATCCAAGGTATTTTTTTTTTTTTTAATACTCATATGAATATTCCTTTTCTATAGCAAATATTTCCTCACATGTTTCACCTCAGCAAGTGAGAGCCTGCAGCACAGATTGTGTTACCCTGCTCTTGCCCTGAGACTTCGAAAACTTCTTTGACTAAGTGACACTGGTTTGTGTCCTTTCTTTTCCTCTGTGCTGTTCTGGTTTACTTATCTGCTCCCTAAATCAGCAGTAGAAGCTTCAAAATGCCTATTTCATTATGCAACAGGTTTTAATATTTTGGGAAGAGGATGTAAAGTATGAGAACTCAATGATCTAATTGGTGGGTTTATATCTAGGAGGTATTTGCATATTGGCGGCACGTGCCAATGATGCAGGTAATATTAGCCCTTGAAATTATCTTCTTTTGCAGGTTATTTGTGCCAAAGCCCCACTAACCATATCTGACTTGATCCAATGTCTAGTAACACTAGAGGAAATCTCTCCTTGGATCAGGCCACAGATAAGAACCCTAAGAACTCTTCCCCTTACCAGCACATTTACATCCAACAGTTTCCTTCTTGAAAGATTTCTAACCTTTTTTTCTGCCCCAGCCCCCTCAGTTTGTATTCAAGGCCTTAAAAACAGGGTTTGAGAGAAAGTCTCTACTTTTTTCCGTGCACTGACACCATGATAGGAATCAATCCAAAAATAAACCACATCACTTCAGGGATAAAGCAAAGACACCAGACGTGTTTGCTACTATAGTCAGTGTTAAGAAAAACCAACACACTTACTGAGTTTTTGACTTTTAAATGACTTGGCTCAGTGAGGGTCCCCCAAGTGTGAGGACAGGCTGACAGAGGCAGAGAATAATCATTTGCAAGAACAGTCTTTGAAACAGGGTACTGTATTAAATTGAATAATGAACTACCAGCAGCTCCACAGGCAGTATTTTTCACTTCTCTAAAGAATACAGGAGTTTTTCATCCAGAGGGTTTAATTAAAAAAAAAAGAAAGAAAGAAAGAAAGGAAAAACCAAACACCAAGAACCTTCTTTACTCCAGTTTTAAGCATTTTCTTCTCAATTGACCCACCTGTGTACTAAGTCCTTTCAATGCTGTGTTATGAAAATGCTCTGTATCGCTATAATCTGATTATAACTTCCTTACTCCTTTCCTCAGTGCCTTAAAAACATGCCCTGGATAGACACAGAAATCCCATTAGGAAGATGCTCCATTCCCCAAAGGTTGCTTTGTCCACTCTGAGCACACCAACCCACAGAGCCCCTCCCAGAGCTGAGACAGAGCGAGCACACACACTGAACAGCAACCATCAGATAGATCCATTCTTTTCATGCCCCTAGGATTCTTTCCAAGGTACTTTAGCCAGGCTTGTTCACTAATCCAGGACTTTTCCCCTTGCCCATTTGCAGCAAGGGAGTTTCCTTTTCCAAGCTGAAATGTGAAGTTTCAGGTTGCATTTTTAATCTCCCTCCCCCCTAAAATCACTTTGTAGGGGGCTCTTCAACAGACTGGAGTGCTCTGTGACATACAAAGCTTGTGGTTTCCAGGACTGCTCTGGATCCCTTGTAACGTTATCGTGAGACTGTCACTGGGACTGCTTCCAAAGGAGCAATTATAAATCTTCTTAGACTTCTACAGTGCTTAAGGTGACACAGATTTAAAGCCAAAGAGAAACAAAACCATCACCCAGGTCCAAACTGCTCCACAGCAAACGCCAAGAACTTTCCCTCAAGTAATTCCTCCTTCCAGTTCAATGCCTTTCCTTGTGTGCACCAAGGACAAGATGATGGCTTTCCTCACTGAAACAGCCTGCTTAGGGGCTCAGTTTCAGCAAGGGATGTAAAAGTATTAGATCAGAAGCCTCATGAGATGGAAACCCTAAAAATGGAGCAGAGCCAGTGCCACAGAGCAGTGAAAGAAACTGCTAAAATATTAACAGCTTCTTGCCACTGGCTGGAAACGTGACTTACCTCCCCCAGCCCAGAGAGACTTGCCACGGTGTGGGGCCTCAGGTGGTGGCCCACAGTGACTCAAAAGGAGTCCATATGATAATTTAGCCATACAGTGCATTTTAACGAGGATAATTTAATTTTAACAATTGCAATCTATAGCACATTAAGTTATATCAACAGAACAAGTGATAAACAGAGCCCACGGTGGATGATATTTATTATTTCTTTTTGCACAATTCATGCACTTATCCTTGCCAAAAAACTAACTTTTACCCAGTCTGCAGATCAGAAAATAGAAATCCAAGTCTGGTAGCAGAAACTGCTTGGGGGAGAGCCAGTAATACCCAAATGAGTTGATTCTTGCTGAAACGCAGCGCTGACCAGTTAGTTTCCAACACACCAGCTTTTTTTTTTGTTAGAAAAGGCAGTTTTACCAAGAATAAAACAGTTCAAGGGCATTTATTTCTGCTTAAACCTGATTTCAGCAATGCCAAAAGAAATTAATGCTTTGACCTGCATAATACTGAGTTACATAATGCCAAAGTATTTAATATTTAATATCAAAATATGTTATTCCAGTAATGAGATAACACAGCATTTAGACAATTGAAGAGGTTTGCTTGTTTGATTGTTTTGGCATTTGAGTTCTATAGTAATTTTTACTGGGGAAATATTCAACCATCTTCTGGAATTGTTTTCCTTTCCCTCAGAATTATCAGTTCCACTTCCCAGTCAGTGCTAATCCCCTTAATTGAAATTGTGTTTCACTCCATCTCTGAAATCCCAACTCAGATGCTCTAGACCTGCCTTTTTCCTAAGGGTGTCATCATTCCTGGGAAGAAACACACATTACCCCTGTTAATGCAATAAGCAGGGAAAGCTTCCTCAGCTTGTAGCATCGAGGCCAATAAAACTAACCTTGGTTATCAGCCTCACAGGTACTTTTAAATGTACACACCTGTAGCTGAATTGCCTTTTGTGTTTCCTACACAGTTCTTGGGAATATTTGCTTCTGATTTTCAAAAGCAGACGCTCCATTACTCTAAAGACACTGGGATTTTTTTTTTTTTTTTATAATCAACTCTAAATGAGTCAAGCTCATAAATCCTCATAGAATCTCAGAATGGTTTGGGTTGGAGGGGACTTTTAATTAAAGCTTATTTAGTTCCAACCCCCTGCCATGGGCAGGGACACCTTCCACTAGCCCAGGTTGCTCCAAGCCCCATCCAACCTGGCCTTGGACACTTCCAGGAATGGGGCAACCTGTGCCAGGGCCTCCCCACCCTCCCAGGGAAGGATTTCTTTGCAATATCCAATCCAGCTAATTTCCCCCTTGTGTTATCACGTTTCTACAACCACAGCTTATTCCCCCAAATTATCAGGGGTTTGGGGCTACATTTTTTGTGGCTACATTGGTTTCTATTCCACGTGGTTCATGGGTAAAAAAAAAAAGGCTGGATGAGCCTGCTTTTAATAGGCAATGCTTGCATAAAACAGTGTAATCCTACAGGGCTGATCTGCCCCAGGAGAGGGATGTTCTGCTGATAAAAGCTGAACCGGCACAACTTCTGTTGCACTGGAAAGCCTCACGTGAAAGCGGAATGAGCGCTCCTGAAACAGCCCACACTTTGTCACTCCTGAGGCAGGAGCCCAAATTTGGGACGCAGGAAGGGAACAGGAGGGCCACAGTAGGGAGTGGCAGCACGGTGCAATCACCCCCATCTGACTGATAGGTCAGATATATCTGACAATTTGCACGAGAGCAGCGGCAGGAGGGATGGAGCAGTTCTGCTCCATCCCTCCTGCCGCTGCTCTCGTGCAAATTGTAGGCTCGCTCCTTCCTGTAAGAGCTCACCCGAGCTCTGATAGAAACCCAGGCCAGCAGGAGCGAAGCACGCGAGGATCTTCTCGGTAATCTCACACAAACATCGACCCCCCCCTCCCCGGGTGCCACCCATTGAAACCAGCTGGGATTTCCCTCCGCCCTTCATTGTCATGCAGCATCTGACGCACCTCACCCTACTCGTCCTGGCAGGAGACGACGACACCAGCTATGGAATCTGCCAAAATTCACAACTACTGGCAGCAAAACCTATGGAAAGGGGCAGACGGGGCTGGGAAAAATGAGGAGTAATTTAATGCAAATGTTCTGTAGCTCTCCCCAGGCTCCACGATTAGGGATGTCAAAAAAAATGTAAGTGCTCCTTCTGGTTAATATTATGGAGAACTGATTATTACTCACTGTATACAAGGTTCTGTAAAACGATTGTGTTTTTTCATAAGTAAGTCTCTCATTATTTTGTTCACGAAAATGTATTTTGCATTGTGCTCAATAATTTCCCCCCCCCCAAAGTGAGAGCTAATTCTTGAGTTTCGATTTTAACCATGATTTCCTTTTTACTTAACTTATTTTTGCTCCCTGGTGTAGTAGATAATGGTATATGTTAAAAAGAAGAAAAAAAAAAAAGGAGGGGGGGAATAGAAGAAAAAAGAAATCCATTTGTTAATGCAGATAGGCTTAACTTTGACTTACACTGAGATTGTCTCAAACACATACCATCTAATTTTCTCAGGAAAAAAAAAAATGTTTAAAAAGCCCATTCAGAGATTACTTTTCTGAAGGTGAAGTTCTCTGTGTGTACAAGGTGAGTGGAAATCATATTTGTGTGTTTTTGCCCATACTTCCCAATGCTGAAGAGCACATTTGTCCAGGTCACTTTGATTCATGGAGCTGGCTACACCTCACAGTCACGTTTATGGAACAGAAATACTCCTGATTAACGACCAAAAAATTCTGCATTAACAGCTGTGCTCTCATACCCAGCTGAACAGTTCATTAGGGAGTTTAACCTGACTGCAGTATGTCTAAAGAAGAATAAAATATACTGAAAAAGAACTGTACCAAGATAGGAATAGTCAGCAGTCACCTGTGAAAACCAATTCAGGCTTTAGGTTAAAATATTTAATTTTTCCTTCAAGGAGGGCTGAAGGAAGGGTTCGTTTCTTGTATCAACCTAGACAAAAACTGCAAGTGAAAATTCATCGTCTCTGATCTATAAACTTCATATTCCTAATGGATAAAGACTTAAGTGGGAGCATCCAAGAGTTAATTCTCCACAGAAATAGCCATGTAGACACTTCCTGCAAAGCACCACTGGTGTCCAGTGCGTGCTGGATCTCACACTGAACTAACATAAGCATCTGTTTGATATTCCATGATCCAGCAGCTGTGAACTAGTTCACACTCTTAAATGTGATTCACATTGTTAGTTTTCTGATCCATGGAAAATGAGACATGTCTTTAATTTGAATATTCAGACCTATTTTATGATTGTATATAAGGTAAAGATTAAGTCATGTCCAAAAAAATACTGAATGTTCTTCATTGACTATTAAAATAAGCAGGAAAAATAGGTCAGATAGAGACAGAGCCAGCCAAAGCCTAAAATAAGATGAGAGGTATGTAATGAACACCCAGAGAGGGGGCATTTATGAGAACCTGATTGTCCTTCTATAGGTATGAATATACACAGTCTGACCCAACTACTCCTGCAAGTGATAAGAGCCACCATCTTTTAGTCAGGGAAATCCGATTCCTCAGTTCTTTTTGAGCCACACAACTGGTTTCAACTGCTTTTAAAAGGTAGATATTTTCATCCTTCCTTATTTACTGAAAGCAGTCAGAATTAAACTCAACTACTTTCTTTAATACTTTATTTCTAACAGCGACATATTTAATATAACATCATTACTGGGGAGCTGGTGGGATGAGAGTGTTCAGTGATAACTGAAGTGTAAATATATGGGAGGTGCATGTTAGTTTTGGTTGAGAAACAGATAATTTACAGTTGCCCATATTCCTCAGAATCAATCCAAATTCTCAAAGAGATTCATCAGTCTATAATCAAATCTGGATGCTCATCTGCTGTGATTCATCTGGTCAATAAAAGGGAAAAGATAAGAAAGTGACATGAAATTTTGATGAACATCTGGGTAGCCAAAGGTACTTAAGCTGCAATGCAGAAGAAACCATTGAAGAGATTACAGAAAGATGGGTGAAAACAGTAAACAAAAATAAGTAAAACCCAACCTTTTCTATGACACCAGCTCTGGAGCAGAGAAACATCAAGAGGTTAAAAAAAATAATTAAAAAAAAAAGTAAATAAATAAAAATCAAGCCATTAGACCCAGAACCCCTAGATTTACAAACATGCCTCGTTCTGATGGATTTACAAACATGCATCGTTCTGACTCGTGAACCAGAACAGAAAACTGTCCTGCTTAGGAATAACGATGTCCAGAAGGTTGTTTTACATTTTGTTTTTGCCTCATCAACTCCCCAACCCTCAGGGGACTCCACCTGAACTGCATGAGTATGGAAAATGAGTTTGCCAGCCTGCAATGTCCACAATGCACATAAATACTTCATCTTCCAACTAGTTTTGACTGGAGTCTGGATAAGCTCATTCAAGAGAATATTCAGGTAAAACAGCAAAAGCATCTCCAAGATTAACAATCCCCTATGAAACTGTCTGTAGGCCTGGAGAGACTTATTCTCCTACAAATATGAATCTCAGCCCTAGTTCTTTTTCATATCTGGACTGTAGAAAGTAAGAAGTTGCTTTGCATTTCTTGTTCAGGCAGTTAGAAACTTAGTCAGCTCTTTACAGGAACTGATCAAAAGGGAACTTCGATTTCTGAACCCAACCAAGCAGTCAAAACACATGGTCTTTGCCTGCTGCCAAAGTCATAACGCCCAGATTTGTGTCCAAATAGAACCCATCAGAACGTAATCATTAACCAGCCTGATTTAGAATAATGTTTGCAACAACTGATTACTGCTGCACGGAACCATTTATCCTTTAAATCTGAAAATGTTTTCCCTGCGGTTCAAGACAATGCAACTAATTCTGTCAGTGTGCTGGGGCCGAGCAGAAATGCCAGTGACTCATCTCCAAAGGATGGAGCCTTGCTTAAAATAAACCCTGCATGCTTTCAGCTTGCTCAAAGGCTAAAAGCCACCATTCCTCTTGCAACACTCATGGTTGGCATCTGCACCCAGTTACACTGTGACCTGTGGCTTTAAACATCGCTGCTCTGGAGTCACAGGCTGCCAAGATACAAAGTTTTGTTGCTTGAAACATCAGATAAATTTCCATGGGTTGAGGTTCTGCGTAGGAAAATCAACTTCACGCCACACAATACAGCAGGAACTATGGAAATGATGATCATGCATCTGCAACAGAATTGGAATTGCATCTGGTGAGTGGCATTGAGCAAAAGAATTGATCAGACCTGGTAAAAGGCTGGTCCTGGGCAGATTATTGTTTATTCATTCACAGTGTAAACGAGTGAACCGTTGCTGCTCAGGTTCAGACCTGGAGACATCCCATTTAACACGGGAAAAGGTAGCCCTGACAAATCCAAGGGGAGCACCGGCACTGGGAGAAGGGGAAGCAAGCAGCAGAGCAGATGGGGACAGTTGGAGTTGTGGGGTTGGGTTCTTTGCTGTGGAGGTGCCTGCTCCAGGTGCAGGGAGGTTCAGGGCAGGCACAACCAACAGCTCGTTCCTGTCACCCCAGAAGGCAGGGAGGCCAAAGCAGGAGACACTAATCACCCTCACAGTTTGGATTGGGAAAGGGCCAGAGGCTTTTAGGGTGTTGGAGAGGTAGAAGGCAAAATAGAAATCCAAAGGACAGCCCAAACTTCAGTCCTAGGGGTAACAGGGCAATACTGACATCCAGCTGCCCGTTAGGTACAACCTTCTTCTGTCACAAACAGCCTGCCTAAAGAAGAGGTGGAAGGAGATAATGGGCAAAGCAAAGATATGGAAGGAACAGAATTAATCCATGTTTGGGAAGAAGAGGCTCTGCCCATTTAATCTTCCTGCTCCTCCAGAGCATCAGGAAAAAGGGACATTTCTCTTGCACTGCTGATTGCTAAAGAGTTCATTAAAATAACTTTTCCGAGTAATTCTGTAACTGGGCATAATTCCATGGAGTTGGAAACTGTACAGTTCACTGTCAGCATCCCTGAAGGACTGAGCCAAGCTACTTTCATAGGAACAAATTGTTTTATCTGTCTTGCCTGGCATTTCAGTGGCAACACAGCAGTGATGTCAGACGACACCGTACCAAAGTGCCTACACAGCACTGCTCGGCATCTGCAGCGTCCCTGTTTGTCCCCAGGATTAGAGGTGCTTTTCTCCAGGCCTGTCTAACCCCTTGATTTGTGTATTGGCACTCAGAAACAGTAAATGAAAACCTTTCCCCTCCAAATTTCAATAATGCTGAAGTTGCAGTAGGAGGCAATGAAGCCAACATTCCTCATTAACAGTGGGAGCCATTCCTCATTACTGCAGGCTGGTTTCAAAGGGGAAGAGAATATTTACCTCAAAACAGTCTCATTACTTTGTCATTTGTTGCTCCATCTTCCATAGGGATCCAAAGTTACTTATGCCTTTGCATAAGACATTTAGTTATCTATACTTTTGCATTAATTTCAACTCCAATTTAAAATAAAGACATGTGAAAGGGTCTCTGCCACGGGGAGCCTGCAGCAGAGCTCTGTCTTTTGGGGAACACATGAAAGTTTTAGTTGGGTGGGAGGGATAGTGGTTGGTTTGTTTCGGGTTTTTTTTTCAAAGCAATATAAATGTATATAAATATAAGAGGATCCTGATATTCAATACAGAATATACACATTTTGCATTTTAACAATTAATTATCAAGAGTAAAAAATGAGATTCAACAATATAAAAGTATAATTACATTCTCAATCAAATTAGGAGATATTAAAAAGGGTTACTGGAATGCCTTTGGAGCCGTATCAGGAATAAGAAATAGCATAAGCACTTTGGTATCACTCTGGTTAATTAAACACCAAAAAAATGAATACTTGTAGTTAATCAAGAAAGAGCCTTCATTTAAGGCCACTCTGCAGCCTGTCCTTTTCTTTATGCACATCCTTATAAGGGTTAAATTCTGCCCCCAAACTCTTCCCAAGCAACTTAAGTGTGGGTGCAAAGTGAACAGGGGCAGAAAATGACAACTAAGAACATTTCCCTCTGCAAACCTCTAAAAGTTCAGAAGGTTTAAATAGTTTTGTATTAAGAAAAAAAAATTAAATCAAAAGATGCAATGTAAATAAGCTAAAATAAAAGCAGGATGCAGCTTTCTTGCACCTGTAACTTCCCCATGGATCCATTGGTCATTAACTCCACCGGTGTTCAAACACCTGGGACAGCTCAGACATTGCCTCAACTATTTCCAGAGCTGGTTCACTCTAAAAAACACTTCAAACCATTCTTTCCTATCACATTTCCTTCCTTGCTCAGTGGCACAGGTAAAAAGAAACCATCTGTCTCTGTGGGTTTTACATAAGCTCATTTGCATACAATCAACAACATTAATATTGGTTAGACATTTCTAGCAAAGTATTTCTGATCCTTCCAGCTTTCAGTACTCCAGTTTGTAGACTGCAAGGTAATTTCAGGTGAACTTGAGGTCACTTCAGAAGCCAACTAAGCCTTGGAGATGGAGAAAAACCAAACCAAACGTGTCTGTTGTGAACCAACAGGTCACTTGACTCCTAACAAGACTATATCAAAAACCAGTTACATTTTTTGTCTGAATGCAGGAAACACTCCAGGGAACACGATAACACTAAGGGAAAAAGAAACTATTTTAAAAGAGCCTGCATCATTGTCCTCATGTTTCTACTTTTGATAACACCACACATTAAGAGGCAATTAAAGTAGCTCTAATACTGCTGGGATTTTTGTTTTGTCTTTGCAATAACACGCTGCTTCAGAAGCAAACCCAATAAGGCATCTGGAATTATCTTTGAAATTGTATCTACAACAGTTAGCCAAAACTACAGAAACAGAATAGTTTATTTTTTGATATCCAGAGGGACCCTTTATTTTCTGTACTTGCACAGGGAGGTTGGTGTTGGCTTCTGATTAATTCAGAGCTCTGGACTCTCACCCATGCTTGTCAAACGTGCTGCTTCAAACACCTGAGAGCAACTCCCTATAAACCTGCAGCATCCCTTTTTCATGGAAATTATGCTGATTCCGCAACAAAATGAGGCAAATTTGCTACTGGGTCACATGGAGCTACAACACACAGGGAACATTTTGCCACCACGAAAGCTTGCTCAGGGATTTGCACCCAGACAACTCGCAGAAGTGTCGACCACTGCACAGATCTGGAGCCTCAGGAGAGCAAGGACAAGTTCACATCCACACAGGAACTACAAAACCATAATATTTAATGTGGAAGGGTGACAAAAAGCAGTGTCAGTGGGAAAAGTCTTTTTGCCAAAGATAATTTGGCAACCCCCTTGTGCTCTAAGTGGCTTTCCAAAACGGCTGCTCTGCTGAGGGGATTGCTCAGGTCACTGAAACGACCAAAAAAAGTTCTAGCTTAAGAAATAAAGCCATATCACTTTTTAGACTGTGTTTAAATGCTGTAAAGTGAATAACCTACTAAGGAAGAAAGCACAGATGGGGGTGTCAGAGGAGCCTGCTGTCAGTTGAAGCCCCCCCTGTGTTACAGTGATAAACCAAAGAGAATCCTCTCTCTCTTGCTGCTTAACCCAACAGACGAGCGGAGAAGGTCTGTGGTGGCTGTCCCAGCACTGGGTGTCCTCTGACATCTCCTGTTTCCAGCTGGGGAAGGGGTTGAGTCCAGTGAACTGGACTGACCAGGATTCAATCCCCTGCCTGTCCTACCATCATTCCAAAAAGCCTGGAACTGATTAAGTGGCTGGATGAAATAATCATGGGCAGGTTCTGGACCATCAGAGAGGGCAGAGTTACTGCAGGGGCTCAAAAACCAGAGCAAGAACTGCACAGTCCCAGCCCCAGAGTCCTGAGCTGGAGTCAGTTTGGGGTCACAACAAGGTATCATTTAGAGTCTATTAAAGCACCTTTTAGAATCACATTTACCACCAATATACATTTTTAGCCTTCATAGTTAGCCCAAATACTTTAAAATTGCATGCATTAAGGAATCATATTTTAGGCAGAACAAGGTTAAATCTGGTGCCAAAAAAGAAAGAGCAATTTCCCTTTTATGAACAGTAGATAACACTCAGAGGCAATCAGTCTAATGCTCCTGAGCTACTCTTGCTTAAGGAACTGTGGTTGGGGCAGAGATTGTCCTTGTGCACCCCAGGCTGATGGATTCAAATCAGCCTTTTGATGAATAAACTAATCTCTTTAGATATCATAATTTTTTTTATTGGTGTTCAGTGTTCATTCCTATTTTTTCTACTACTTGGAGTCATAATACTTAAGGTTCGTATTTCTGACTTTACCATGAGGACATTTTCCCAAAAAGCTATTTGCTGTCTTGTCTTTTTTTACACTAAAGCCCTTGGTTTTGTCCAAATAATTTTAAAATGTAATATATATCTATTACTATATATAATAATTTACTATTATATAGTGAAACATAAAGGAGGTGAGATGTGAATGTTTCTAAAAGAAGGTTAATGTATGAAGCTGGAGTGCTAAAAAAAAAGAGAAATTTGACAGGAAGGGAAGAGTTTTTGGCCATTTCCATACCCCAATGCCAAGATATCCCATCCTTCCATTCCTTAGTTTACCACACAGAATTTTTTTTAGTATTTAAACATAGATCTACTACTCAGTCAGGACTATTTGGGTTACAAATGCTTTAAAGTAGAAACTGCGTGTTCAAGCACAGAAGAATTAATAAAACTGACACCTGAGGTAGAGCTGAAGAAGAATTTCTCCAAATGTGAATCAATTACAAGAACTCTGAAAAGAAATAAGTCTTTAGTTGGCTTGATTTCCTTTTGCTGAATGTTAGGATGACCTACATATATAAAAGTGGCCAGCAAAGCAAGCTCTGTATCCTTGAGGGACGTTCTGCCTCTGTCCCAGATCTTGGAGATTACATTTAGCACTCCAGAGCAGCTCAGGAGGACATGCACTGCTGCCTCCAAAGTGCGAGGCACTCTGTCTTCATTAGCAGTGGGATCCTCTGCAGTCAGTCAGGGGGGGCTGTGTCAGTGCACACAGCAATGATCACTGCAGCTAATTAATTTTAGCCGAGACGCTCAAGCCGATCGTTCCTGAAGTTGTGCGTTCTGTGAGCTGGGATGTGCTTCCCCCGGGGGATGCTCATTCATTCTGAGAAGGCTTTGCCCCAAAGAGAAAATCCCAGTGGTTTGTTTCTCCCTCCTCCTCTGGTAAGAGTTGCAGGGCATTAAGGTACCATTGTGACACCCAGCCCTGCACACACAGGTATCATCTCGTGGTTAGTCCCCTGCAGTGCAGATACTCCCATCTCCTCACCAATCCCATCTGCAGCCATCCTGCATCAGCAAGGATTTGCTTTTCATCTCAAGATCAGCCTGTTTAGACGGGATAATTTTAAAACTCTTTTTTTTTTTGTGTTCACTTATCTCTGTGAAATATTTCAGTTGAGATTTGATGGAAGAGAAAGAGATGGTTCTTGTTCACTCAGTTTTATGTGTTACAGTTCTCTGCAATTTTTCCATTGTTCCCTTGAGGGAAACAGGGATAGAGATGAGTAATTTGGAACATTAAAGGGCCCAAAGGCCCTTTCCAGTTCTTCTTGTGTCTTAGTACGGGCTTGGAACATTTGGGAATATGCTTATTTTTTTACTTCTAAGACTGACATGGGAAAATGTGGTGCTATGTAGATGCAGGAAATACATTTTTATGGTATTGTGGTTGCTGTAAAAGCCCTGTTCCAGTCCTAATCTCAAGCTCAGACACTCTAAGGTAGCAATTCCAGACACACAAGATGCTCCCACTTGGAGTGTGGCCTTTCCCAGCTTCAGAAGGTCAATTAAATGACATGCATGACTATTCAGAATCAGTAGGGAAAAGGTTAAAGATTAATTCAGTGGATAACTCACTTGTTCAATACATATCCCACCCTGCCCATTCCATTAAAATGTTGATGGAGCAGTGCATGGGGTGGTAACACAAGAAGAAACTCACTGCCCCATGAAAGGAAACTTCTGATCTATAACTGTTCTCAGCCTGTTCAAAAACACACAACACATCAGCAGCTTACATCCTGAAATGACACCCTCACTACCAAACAACTTCCTGACCATGACAAAAAAGACCCTCAACCTCAAGTTTATTACAGCTTTATCCAGAAATCATCCTGTGATACAAAATGGAGACAATTTTTTTTTTTTTCCCACTGCTGAGGAGCATTTCTAGGCTTTGTGATTGCATTTGTAATTTGGGTAATTGTGCATGCACAACTGGCCAGCTGCATGCAGAATCACCCAGTCTGCACATGTTGCCTTAATTGCCACTTGAATTATGACATTTTACAGCCATGTGCATGCAAATACGAGCAGAAAAAGACTCGTTTGATAAACAGAGCGCTTTGCACTGGTTTTCAGTCCTTCCTAATCAGTCAGGGTACTTGAGGGTGATTTTGCTGATGCTTGAAGCAGTAGATGTATCCTGAATTTGGTACTGGAGAAGCCTCTCCTAACCTTGTGTAAGCAGGGAGAACAGAGCAGTGCAGCACGGCTAGAACTGCCAAGCAGGTCACTCTCCACAGCAGCTGACCTCTACCACACACCACCTGCACGCACCCTGGATGCCAAATATTCACTGACAGTGACAAGAGGGGCGTTTGTTTCCTTGTAGTTCCACGAAATTTCATAGAACTGTCTCCAAGCAAAGCAACTGCTGAAGGGCAAACCATGGAGCATCATCCAGGAATTCCATAGAAATTATTCTACTTTGCTCAGGATTTCAGTTATGCTGAAGACTAAAACAAGCAGAGCTGGATCTCCCACTTCAGCAAAGTAGTTTGCAACTCAAGAGAAAGGTATGAAGACTCCACAAATCAGCACTTGGAGGCTGTGCCAGTGATTTGCAGACCTGTGTTCGTTTCTGCTGTGCTGAGGCTGAGAGGGGCTGTTTTCTCAAACATACAAGTATGACTGGACAGAGACACCCTGGAGATCACACCCTTCTACCCTCCATCGAGTCACCGTTTCTTTTTCATCAAATAATCATCTTTCCTACTAAGAGAAAAGTGAGCCTTCCTGTTAGCCCTGAAGGACAAATAGAAGAGCCAGCAGCATGAGGAGATCCTCAGCTTTGGGAGTACACAGTGAAGATCTTCCCCCACCCTCGTCACAGCAGAAAGGTTGCAGCAGCAGAGCCAATTTCTGCAAAGGCAGCAAAATCCCAGTAGGGAATGGCTGTTCTTATGTACCTCCATGTGCTGCTGTGGAGCAGATTCATGGAGGCCTGAGTACAAAAGGTTTTGGTTCTGAAAAATACTGCCTGATGCAGCATTAAATGCTGACTTGGGACAGAGTGGCAGTGTGAATATGAATTTCCTGGATATGCAGTGCTCCATGGAGATATTCTCATCCCCATTGGAAGGTGAAAATTTATCTTCACTCCCAAAATTCAAGCTCTGGAATTTTTGTACATATTTTTAGCTCCCATTCCTACATGTAAGATCAATTTTTTTTTACCTTTACCTCATTTTTCCACATTGGCTAAATCACTGCAGAATCTGTGAGTCTTCTCAGTTTATGAATTTATTCTCATAATACTTCACTGCAGCTGGAAGGAAGTTTGACACTTTGTTTGAAAGAGAAGGAAGAAAGGAAAACAGGGACACGGATCTCGATGGCCTGCTGAGCCTGACAGAGGAAGTCTGGATCAGATGAGACACATTTCGTTTCTGTCACAAGTAACAGTCCAAATAAACTCAGGCTGTCAACTCAATAAACTCAAAAGGGACCATCTCAAAAAAAAATAAGCTCCTCAGTCTGTGGCAAGTGATAGCGGGACTGTCTCCACAGACCTGGGCTCACCTCTCACTTGGTTACATCTCTCCTAAATCATTCCCGATACATCAGCACCGCTCATCACTGTAATTAGAGCGGCAAACCTGCCCTCCCTTCTGCAAACACCCTCCAGGAGAGCAGAGGCAGATAATAGATGCTAATTGTTAAGCTTGGGAGGTCAGGTACGTGAAGGCTGTAATTGCTAATTCACACCTCCTAATACAAATTATCTCCACATTAAGGGAAGAAGGATGAAACTTGGAGTTCCTCAATACCATTGGGCATAAACAACACTTCACACTTTTTTCTACACCCTATAGCTACAAATAGACAGATTTAAACATGTATAAAGATATGACAAAGGGTAGGAATTTTAAAATAATCATTTTAGAACTGCATAGTCTGATTCTCATGTGAGTCATAGTTCTGTCTTTATTCCTCATGCACACAGGTAGTTGAAGGATAAAGTTCCAGGCTCTGGCAGTCACCTGCCAAAAAATATGGGATAGTGAGCCAAAGACACAGTACTCGATTCTAATCAAAAACGGTTTCTTCTTCAAAGCTTCACACAGGAAAAATAAGATTCCATACTCTTGCAATCCTCTCACCCAGACTGGGGGTTCTCCCTATCCCTCTTACATTTCTCAAGTCTTGTTCAGCCTTGTTTTAAACACGAGTTTTTTCCTACTGAGTCATGGCACATGGATGCATTTCATTGGTGTTGCTAACAGCCACCTCAACAAATAATCTCTCCTGTTTGGTACAGCCAGAGCCCAGTAAGGATACAGCAGATTTCAGCCCATAATAGGGTTGGGTGTGTATCTCTGAAGGCTAGAGCCACACTCCCCAGCTCTTTGAATAAAAATAATCAAGTGAGCTGCAGGTCAGGAAACTTGTTAAATTCGTTGTGGCACAGGCAACAGAACCCTCTTCCATCACCTTCTGCCTTTTGAGAACAAAAAAGAAAAATAATCTGCATTTACAGAAGTCTTGTTTTTAATCCCCACACTGTGGAGGACAGTAGACTTCCATTTCTCTCTTTTCAGGGTTTAGAGATTAAAGAAATATTTCACACCCCATTGAAATACTCCAGCCTGCATTCTGTCTGCCAAAACACTGATGATGGTTTAAAGGTCAAATACTTTCTCCTTACATTCTTCTCTGGACCAAAGCATAACGTTCTGCAGCGCTGCACACCGGTTTTGTGAGTGCTCTGTGTTAATCAGGGTACAGGAGCAGGAATCACACACCACTGGCACACACCCCCTTCATCCTCCAAATACAAGCAGTTCTCAGAACCTTTTCCCCTCCACTTCCTTCCAAGTGTTTGAATGGACTCAAACTGGTTATGTCAAATATTTCTTAAGCAGTATTAAGAAGCCCCTATTAAAAGTACCTCAAGCAGTGTAACAAAATAGGAAACAGCTTCCAGGAAAACAGCAGAACTCAAAGCCACTGAAGTTCAGGGCGAAACGTTGATGGGAGCCAACTGAGAGATTGATGCTAAACTTTCCTTTTCAATACACTTAGTTCCAAATTACAGGCTACATTCTAGATATCCTTACAGACAAGGAGGGAGGGAGCAAGGACTCCACACAACAGAGAGCTTGCTGGAAACAACACTTGCCCTATTATAGCAAACCACAGAGGGTGTGAGACACCCAACACGTGGAATTTCCCACATTTTTATATTCAAGCATGTCCATAGATGAGGAGATGACAACAAACTCCTTTAAGCTCCAGATACCACCATTCCCCTCCCACGAGGGGCAGAGCTCTCTGCACACTTTCAACTATTCCAAAGAATTGCTGTAGGAAATAAAAGGGCCCTTCAGTAGAGGAACAACATTTTGATGAGGGAAGATCCTTTATTCCTTGTTTTTAATGCCCCTACAGGGAGATGTTCCCCCAGTGCACATTGCAGATCTCCAAAGCACTCACCCCACACCAGGCCAAGCTTCTCCTGCCACCCCAACCACCAGTGCTGGGGGATGTTCAAGGGAAAGGTTCCCTCCTCATCAAGCCTCTGACACTACATGGCGTTAATAACGTTACAGTGGAGCTTTCCACGGAGTTTCATCCATTTGGAGGAGGCTCTAAAATTCCCACCTGGCCCAAGCATTCTAAACCCTGCCCTCAGAAAGTCCATCTGCAAGAGGAGTAGAACAGCACATCACCAAGATGTACTATCTCTACTCCAGTGGGTAAAAGCCAGAGTACCTGTGAAACTCCTGAGAAAAATAGAGCCCAAAAATCCAGAAGTAAAATCGTATCTGTCCTAAAATCAGTAAGAAAATGAGGGGTTAAAGGCAACTTCTGTAGTTACAGAATATGCTTGAAATCCTACCAACTACTTGTTTGCAATTATGAACCTTACACATGACGAGGAAGGGACATACATGGATCTGTCACTTAAAATTTCTTATGATGTCCTGAAATTAGGTCCGTCAATTTATTGTAAACGGACTCCTGAAAAGATTTTTAAGTACATTCCTCAGAATTATTGTATTTCACCAAGGCTTTCCCTCAACACATGATGGATAGTTTCCATTTTAAAATATGACATTTGTTGTAATACAGTTTAAATTACTTTTCTTCCCCGAGCATGTGTTACTCAGTTACCATTATGCAGTAGGAAATTGTACATTATGTTGCTGCTTTATCTCCTTTTATGGCTCATGTTACAGTTGCATCTATTCAGGTACAATTACACTGGGGGGAAATGATTTAACATTTGTATTAAGAACAGTTCTGCTCAGCAAATTTATTTCAGCTTTTGGTTAATTACTAAAGAGTAGTGAGAATAATCCAAAACAGCTACAGCAGGTAGACTTTTAAATTAAGTAAATAAAACATATTCCACCCAATACATGTGCTCACAGTAAAACAGATTTATGGCCCTATCTTTATAGGCAAAGTTACAGTAACCTTTGTGTGTTACATAAATTCATTACAGCACAGGTTAAAGAAATTTTTCCCTACAGGTTTAGCTTTTAGTATTAGTTCATTTTATGTCTGAGTTCTCTCCAGTTTCACAAGATAAATATTGTTGGGGGAAAAAAAAATGGTATATGTTTGTAGTAATATATGATTTAAGAGCACCAATTCCTCTAATTCTAAGCATTGCAATATAAGACTCCAAATAGCATAATTAATATCTGTTCAGAATTAAACTGTTTCTCTCTCTTCTCCTTCCAGTGCAAATCCAAAGCATTCTCCCCCATCAGTTATTATATCTATGGATACAAACAATAAAATTTATGCTATAAATTAGAATCTGTTTTGTTCCCATTGCCAGTAAGATGGTGAAACAATATTTTTATATATACAGAGTGCAACCTGTTGGCCAAGTACAAAGACATTTTAATCAGGCTATAATAGGTATTCTTTTTCTGTTCATTAAGATAAAGAAATGTTTGGCAGGCAAATGTTTCATTAGGTTGTAATTTGCTTTGATATGCAAATTAAGATGTAATTAGTTTTGAATTTCTGAAGAGGTGGAGGCTATGTGCTAGACATTTTTATGTGTTGAGCAATTAAAGCTCCAGTATTTACCTTCCTTCTCCACAAAAAACAAAACCTCCAACCCCCACTTCATCTTTGTGGATGGATTCTTAGGCCTGGCAAATCCAGAAACTGAACCAGAAAGCTGGAAATGGAGCGATGAAAGGTTAAAATATTTGAGTTACAGGTCTTGAGTGTCTTCTATTGTGAGGCAAAGAGTGACTGAAGTCTGCCAGCCTGATCAGTGCTGTAGATGACTTCCTGATTTTAAGAAAACACACATATTTTTCAGTGTTTTAAGAAAGTGAGAAAACTTGCACCAAAAAAAAACCAAACTGTTAAAGAAATCTGTCAAAAAAGATTTGGGAGGGAATCCTCCTTTTTACTTTTTTATTCATCTCTGCATCAATTCATGAGTGTCTCGTCACTTCAGTGTCTCAATGCATTAATTTTCAACAATGAATGAAAAGGCAGAACTAAAAAGTTAGTTATAACACCAGCAGGAACATTTCACAAAACCTTACCATTTCATGGAAGTATTTTAAGATACCTATTGACAGATTTATTTCCATTCCAAGCCAGGCTGAAAGTCACCTAAACCCAAGATTTGAAGTAGATTCCATCCTGGAAGTGAGAGGACTGATTGCTTTCCCTCTCAGAAAGGTTTACATCACTGAATGGAATTATTGTATAATTCTGTGTTCTCATTCCAACCCTCCAAGCCAGTGGGAAGTTCCTCGTTGTTGTCCTACTAAACATTTCGCCACCGCCCTTGCTCGTACAGGTTGACTGGACAGCACCCTGCGTGGAATGTAATTATCAAGGATTAAAATAACAACTTCCTTTGTCACCAGTGTGGTGATTGTCACGTGTTTAAATCTATTTTACCCACCGGTTTTATTTCATGATCTGATAAAACAGGGAGCTTTGGAGGCGACAAAAGTAGCTGAAGCTGGATAGGAAGTATCCAGAAATTGAGAGGAAGCAAGGAGGGACAAAACAAGAAGAACCCCCCCCCCCCCCCACAAAGTCAAGGCTTCTGCTCAGTTTTTGGCAGTTTTGGTCTGTTGATCTTTCAAGAGATAGGGAGGGAGTAGAAAATTTTTAGTCATGGAAGAGCAAGTCTGAATTTGAAAGAGGTTAAGAGGGACAATAAAAGATGATATTGGTCCATAACACTGAGGAATTCCTGAAATTTCTGGATGTAAATTTTGGCTTCACACACTCAGAGTAGGCACAAAGACGTGGGAATGCTTTAGACTGTGCCTCCCAGGAGCTGGAGATGTGCATCTGCTCAGCACATCCTGACAGCAGTCACTTCCCAGCTGATACATTAACATTTACAAGTTTCACTTGCACCTAAAAAGCAGAACCTGCCACGAGTCTGCCTGGTGTACTTACACACCTTCACATGACAGCTTCAAAACAGGTAACAGGTGTCACTGGAGAGTAACAAGAATTTTCTTTAGATACAATCAGCACAATAGTGGCTTTCAAACGCATTTAGTGGCACTTACAGATCATCTCCAGCTTTGGGGTTTTAAGATAAACACTTCTTCAGAACGCAGCATCTTTTATCCCACAAGTGTGAAGTGTTGAGATCTATCTCTGAGCATTTACTACGCTCACAAACACAACTGCAACATTCAGAAAACAAGAGTTTCCAGGGATCTTTCATCCTGACACTACATACTGAACGTAGCAAAACATTCAGCTCCCTCTGGTTTTATTTCACTATCTGAAAGAGGTGATATGGATTTAATGAAATTACACGTGTTTTGTCAAGATACAACTCAAGGGAAGGTGGCTGAAGATGAGAAACTTCAAGTTTTGACAAAGGAAATAATGAGGAGACATTCACAGGAAATAAGGAATGATTGATACTGATCTACCAAAGATTTACAAGTGTGATTTCTCGTGTTCTGAACAGGTCTGATTTTATGCTTGTCAAACTCAATAGAAATACTCCCCTGAACTCTGCTATGTTCAGGTGCAAGCCCCTAATCTGTAATCTTAACAAGATCTACAGGCTAGAATTTCAAACTAGAAATGCCTGACTGGAAATGGGATCGCAGCTTAACTGAGCTGCTCTCCAACTTTCCAAGATATACAGTGGTTAGACCATCAGTGCAGTCTTTAGTAAGACACTGAATATTGATTTCAGGATAAGCTGTATTTCAAGATTGAGACAAATCTCCATTTCAGATCTGCAGACACCACGGAGGTCGCCAACTGCAAAAAATTGAAAACTCCTCAAGGCCACGGCTAAAATAAAAATGTTGATTGAGCTTCTTAGCTGTTTGCAGAACCAAACAATTAGAAACCAAATCAGCATCGTGGTGAGGTGTTTGCTGCTGTCCCTGTTCCTGTCGGGGAGCGCAGATGAGTCTTGTTTGCAGGGGGAAGGGCTGTGTGAGAGCAGTGGGCAGGCACACAGGATGACACCTCAAGTGCTGTGCTTAAAACAAACAGCACCAAAGCCTGGGCACAGTGATGCCTCAGAAGCTCTGCCAGCAGGCTGGAATAAAAAAAAAAAAAATTGTTTCTTCTGTCACACTCTCCCTTTGATAATCTTTCGAGTGCATTGCAAACATGAATTAATCAGTCCTTGAATGACTCACTACATGAGAAGATGGGCTCAGCAGAGACAGGGAAACAACATAAAAGAGTTATAACTGCTTGTGCTGGAGAAGGGATCAGCTACTAATGCAACACTGCATTATCCCAGGTTTGAATGGAAGGGCTTTGGGATAGCCTACAACAAATTAAGGAACAGCATATTAAAGGATGCCATTTAATAGGTCATTCCACATTAACCTACCTCTTGTATTTATTATCAGCCTAACTCTGCTGCTACAGAAACAACTGGGAGCTTTGTTATGGGCTTCCACAGTTGCACAGCAAGACCAGTAAACCATGAGATGAACTCATAGTTTCACAGCTCTGACGTGAGCAACAATAATGTGATTTTTTTTTGGCTGCGTAACGATTTTCTTTTTCATGCAGAATCATCTTAATATGAACTTGCAAAAGAATATTTCAGACTTTTATCTTTTAATGACTTAACTCTCCTTTTAAGAGCTTTAACAGAATCAGTGCTGCAGACAGTTGTAGTCAAGGTCTTGAATGCAATTCAAAGAACTATGGTTAGTGGTATGAAACTGCAACATTTAAGTTACAGATGTGACCCACTTCACCAGCACAGCAGCGTTAACTGCTGTTAAGAGACTAGAAAAAAACATCTTCACAGTATTACATTTCAGTAGCTCCACAGATAATATCCTTTCTGGTGTATTATTACTAAACTACTTTTTGATATCTGCAGTAAAGCACGAATTTATATTTTCTTTTACAAGTCAGGTTTCTCATTTCTACTGAAAATATATATCTTGATTGGCTTTGTTGATGGTAATGGATAACGGGAGGTGTAAAGCTTCACTTCACAGGAAAGGCACATCCGAAAAGGAGAGGAGCACACAGATTTCATACCACGCTCTAATCTACTTCAAACCTGCAGCACAACATAATTCTAAAGGAACACAGATCTCAGGGAGTTTCCAAGCATCCTCAGTCAGCTGGTGAGTACAGGCAGATAGATGTGATTCTACCTCAGACCTTGACTTCTTTATATAAAGGTTCAATCTCTACAAAAAACCCAAAAATCCAAACGAGATTACCTTGACATCGAGACGAAAATCTGGATGACCCCCCTCTCCCCCCTGGGGTCATTTAATTTTGGAAGTTTGTCTCCTTGCAATTGCTGTCAGAAACTCCTTCCCATCCACATCTCTTAGCCCTCCCCACCAGTCTCCCACAGGTCTACACCAGCAAGAGTTTCAGCTGCTGGCTTGGACAAAACCAAGTCACAACAAGACTCTCTTCTTTTCCAAGGTGCCACGAGCAAAGGTTTATGAGTTTCATCACTGACTCGAGAGTTTTAGCTATTCACACCTGACAAAGTGAAATTTTAACTCAACTCATCTTGACAAAGTGGAAAAATGTGTATAAGCAGCAGCCACATGATCCCACAGTAGTTACTGCGCTTTCTGCTCACACAGTATTAATATATAATGAAAGGAATGTTCTGCCTTATTGATCTTCAGACCACAGCTAAGAGCTCTAATGCTTGAAGAATACCAATGTTTCACTCTTTTCCTCATTCTCCTCCCCCCTCTATTTTTTTTTATTACATTATGCTAACCTTTGCAAAGTGGTTTTTATTACTTGATATGTTGTTGGTCTTTTCACCTTGAAATCGTTGACAGGAGAATAGAAGGCTCTGTGTTGTATTTTTAATCTCTATTCAAATATACATCTTGCTGTTTTTCACCCTGTCAAGTTAATCCCTTGCAAGTATCATAAAACAGCAGCGAGGTATAAAAACTGCAGAACTGCTCAGTGTGGGACAGAGAGCTCAAACGTGCCAAGCATCTGCACGGGAGGCTTGTCTCTCCCTCAGAATTGGGGAAAGAACTCCTTGGGGCTTTTTGTTTGTCATCTTAAACTGAGAGCTGTCTCTGTGATAAGGTGCCTTGAAACAGAAAGCCTTGCAAATGCTGCAGCCTGGCTTTGTGCTTTCCAGGAGCAAGTGGAAAGTTCTTTTTTTGTTTGCTTGCTTTTATTATATGTGTGTCTCTACTCGCTCCACAGCTATCGCTCTCCAGGATTTTAATTATAGCCTGCATTGAGCCTCTAATATTCCTTTTTTCTCCCCTTTTACCGCCTCTCACTCGTGTTCTGAGAGGTTTCATAACCATCTTATTACAACAGAAATGACAAAGCAGCCTTTGAAAGCGCCAGCACGTAGAGCAGATTCTATCAGAGGGCAGCAATCGGCTGCTCCATTCCCACGAGCAAACATTCCAGAGATCAAAGGCAGCGTTAAGATTAGGATTCCTCCACGGATCCATGGAAAGGAGCAGATGGAGGTCACTCTTTCATGAGACATGTAGAGGATACCATCACACTCTCCAGTTCATTCAAATCACATACAGCATTTACTGGGAGGATTTCCTCGCTGCAGAGCGAGGAAATCCTCGGATCTGTGAGGGGCATTGTGCCTTTTGATGGACCAGGTTTGAAGGGCAACTGGAGTAACTCCTGGGGAAGAAAATTAATTGCTTGGGTCTCCACAGCCACTCTCACCCTTCCATAAAATACAGAGCATTTGCTTAGATGTTACAAAGCCACATTAATCAAAGTTTCATAAAGTATAAATCAGGAAACAAAGAAAGGTACTTTAGTTTCTCTTTGGAGGTTGTTCCTCGCTGATGCTACATTATTTATTGTTTGTGTTATTTTAAGTGAGATACAATCTATGCCAAAAATACAACCTGTAACTTTAGAATGGTAAACATGAAGAGGGACTCCTGAATTTTTAATGAATTTTCCCTTGCTCTTGTGGACAATCCACTGCAGTCACAGGAAAAAAAGAGAACTATTCACAAATTTCTCTCCCACATAATGGCCATGGCAGCAAACCAGATTCAACAGCCATGTGACAAAAGTAACAAACCAAAAATACCCAAACAAGTCTTTTTCTAGAAATATAAATTCTTGTTGTGCCTCAGACGTGATCTGAGGCTTCACAGCAGTGAAACGTCCTGGACCACCTGGGCACAAATTCCACTTCAACACTTTCCTATTGACCAACATGAAAGCTTCAGCCAAACCAGTTTTAACACAATATTAATTTCCACGTCCTTTGAATCAGGACCAAGGTTGTGTAATGGCTGAAGTCCTCCTGGAGCTTTTGTGTCCATTTGAAACTGATGATCAAAAAAAAGACAAAAGCTGATCTATTCAAACATGTTCTCTGCTTGATTTTCACTACAGGCAGTCACTCAGTTCTTCTCTTCAAGGAAGAACAGCAAGATAAAATTGAAGTTGAATTAACAGCAGGTATTATGTGCTGATGCCATCACACTGATCTAAACTGGACACTGAGAATAGGAATACATTTTATGTTCAGTTTTAATCCATTCCCATGACATGATAGTGCTCCATTCTGTCCTTTGCTGGCATAATATTTTCAAGCACTCACATCTAGGAAAACACTGAGATCTAAAGAGAACATGCAGCCTAAGGGTTAAAATCCCTGCTGGGGTACAAGCACCAAACTTCTCTCTCTAAATTTAAATTCTTCTCTCTTTAGATTTAAATCCTTCTACAGGACATAATTAACAAGGATTCTGGAATAAAAGTATAGAAGTGTTCCTACCGACGTGAAAAGTGATGGACCAAGTCTGATCCAATTCCTCAGCTGGCCAAGCAACATTAGCATTTTTCGATGATATCTAAATTCAGCAAAGACATGTTTTGGACTCCATGCCTTGAATGAATCCACAGGGAAGGTCATGGGGATCCTCCATCTGTGCCATATTCATCTGAGCAGCCATTCACTTCCATCATGTAACAGGCAATTAGAATCGCTGGTAGGTTTTAATTTCCTTTTGAATGATCTACAGCTGTTAAAATGCCACCCTTTAGTGGGGATATGCTGATTTGATTAAGGCTTTGTCAGAAAAACATTCCTTAGCTGTACATCTTATGTAGGTACAGACAGGCATTTCCCAGGCAGCCAACAGATCAAAGTTTAAAGCAGCTCGGTCAAAGCTCTGAGTATTCTTTTCCTGATGGCTATTGATTGCTTAAAAAAAAAAAAAAATAAAAAAAACTTTAGAAGAGCTTGAGGTCATAACAGAATAGCAAAGCAAGACCATTAAATCCTCAAACATTTCCCTAAGAAAATTGTTTCCCATGAAAACTCATGTTAAAAGTACTGTGACCTGAGCTTTACGGTTTATGATCGAGTGCTCTTTGCTGAATCTTGGGAGAAGTTACACTTCCCACTGCCAGCAATTATGAGGAGAACTTAAAATACGCTCGTTTTATTTAAAACTTCAGGTTAAACGTGTGTCATGAACACAGACATTGAAGATTAGGACTCCATTTAAGCCCGACATCACTTCTGTTGAGTAAATAAAATATTCATTGCTGTCTTAGTTGTAACTACATTCCCATTCCCAGGCAGATAAAAATATTTATGGTTTTACAAAAAATGTTGTACTGCCAGCCCTGTTTATTGCTATATCAAGCAAGGATGATGCATTAAGATTGTATAGGATGAACACCTACAGAAATTTAAAAAGACAAATTCAGGCAACACAGCAGAAGCTGCAGTCAGACTGTAATTTAGACTAATCAATTCATCCTCCACATAAATTATCTCTGATATTCCCAGAGCTGGAATTTTATTTTGAATCTCTTGAGGTCAGTCAAGAACGGGCTTTTTTTTTTTTTTTTTTTTTTTTTTTTTTTTTTTTTTTTTTTTTTTTTTTTTTTTTTTAATTATCCATTCAAATTATTACTTCTAATTTGTCAAAATACAGATATTGCGAGAGAATCCTTTAATTCCAGATGGCCAGCCTGGACCATCTGAGGAGCATTTTCTGTTTTCCACATGCCCTAGTGAACCCTCATCCCCCTGTGTTCTACTCTTCTCAGGTTTCCATGCCACTTGGCAGTTGTCTTCAAAACACGGGTGAAGATGACGCTGGAGCAGAGAAGGATGTGCACTCAGGAGTTCATGGAAGAGTTTGAGGAGGAAAATAAAAAATGCTGCTGCACTTGTTTTCATTGCCAGAAGAGCCTGAGAGGCTTATTTACTTATCCCAGAATGGATCCTGGAACAGGAAAAAAGTGTAACAGTCCTTTGTTCACCTTTTACAATGCAAGACACCTTTGCTCTGCCATTTGGTGACAGTGATTCCCTTTTTTGTGGGCTTTGCATTGTCCTGTTATTTTAGAGCTCTGCAAAGTCACAGTGTTTTTGGCAAAAAAGACAAATTTTAGGACTATGGCATGCAATTCTGCAGTGGGGCTACTGTGTCTTCTCAGAGAAAGGAGAAAGGTTTGCTGTCCACGGTACCCACACTTCCAGTTCCCAGGACTAAATGCCATTAGCACGAATGGAATTGAAACATTCCAACTCCCACAGCACCAGTACAAGTCATCCCCTAGCTCTGGGAGGCAAGGAGACCATAAAAAGGGAAGAGCAGAAGGAAAACTTGAGACAGACACGACAGTGAGAAAACTCAAAGCCTGTCTCAGCTCCAGAAGCATCTGCTGAACAAAAGCAGATAATGACAACAAAAGGGGTGCAAACAGAAATCTCATGTCGACACGTATCATCTCAGCTACTTTTTTCGACTCAACTGTCTGACAAGCTTTGAAATAAGCTGGGTAACTGCAAACACGAGTATCAATGAAGATGCAGCCAGAGAGAAAAAGTGTCACTACGTCACCTTGTTCAAGAGGCATCTGAACATTTCCGATCTATTCATACTCCAGAAATAAAGGACTGTGGCTGTATGTTTTGATTTTCAAAAGCACTACAGTGCTATGCTCACATTTGAGATTACTGAGTGCCACGAGCATGTGGAATCCTGACTGCTCTAAACTGAGTACAGGCACAGCCAAGACAAAAAGACATTTCTCTGAAGTTCACCTTTGCTATTTTTAATAAGACGAAGCCTGGAAAACTGCTCTTGCTCTTATTTCCCTTCACACCCATTAGCACCTTGAATAACAGCGACCAGAACAAATAAAACTCAGCTAAATTACAATTAATAAGTCAGCAGAAGTGACCCTGTGTGTCTGTAAAACTCCAGGCTCTGTCATCACTGATGACTCAGCAGAAGATGGATGCTTTCACTGCAGTGCCCTGAGATTTTGCAACTTAGTCCACACTGAAGCCTTGCAGAAAGGGTTTCACATCACCTGTTCCAAACAGGCACAAGGAGAAGGTGAGAGGCAGGACACAACAGCAGTGTTGGTAGAAGTGGTTTATGAGAGCTATAAACTACACAGGGAAACACTGCCCTTCTACATCGGCGGAAGGCAATTTTCGAGCAAGATAATGTAGATGTTGCCACAAATCATATGGTGCTGTTCACACTAATCATTTCACAATATATGCCCTGGTGTCCCACTTTGCCTGTTGAAGTAGCAGGGATAACCTTCTGAGGATGGCTGTGCCTCTGTTTGTACGAGATTCAGCAGATTACCGAGGTGTAATTTCACTCCATGTGCCGTCGGTCATGGTTTGATAACTGCTGAATATACCCCTTGATGTGCCCAAACCAGAGCAGAGATGTGACAACAGCCAGATCGAGAGTCATTCCTGGGTTGTGGGAAATAGGAAAGTAATTGCAGTTCCTACAGCACACACCTGGCCTGGGCCCAGACCCCAACTTGCTGTGTTGGGGGAACCTGCCCAGTGCAACAGCACATGCAAAGATGTCAGGCTATAAAACCCATCCCTCTTCTCATGAGCTTTTTCTTCCTTGACCACAGGATAATCAAAGGCTTCTTTGAGAGTTGGGGTTACTTTTTGCATTTCTGAAATCTGTTCCACTTGCAACACCTTCAGTTTATGCTTTAACAAGCCACCCACTCCAGTCAGACAATGGACATGCAGTGTGAGGTGCTCAGAGTGTACCAAGGGCTCAAGCATCGATGCATCACCAGCCTCTCCAAAAGCATGTTCTTAACTGCACACCTAATGACTGGGAAAAGTACAGATTTATGTATAAACAAGCAGCTGCTTCATCTGTCTGGAACCTATTAAATCACAGCAATTGAAGTCTCTGCCCTACCAGTCCTTATGATGAAAGCACAAAACTACAAGGTAATAGTACCACCAACATTCACATGCAAGGAACAGCAGAAGAAGTTATGAGTGGAACAATTTTGGCCATGTTTCAATAAGAGCTGTTCAAACAGAACCACTCTGTCTCACAAGCCTAATCCAAGAGGCTTTTCCTTCAGGTCAGTAGTAAGGAACACTTTAGCAAGAAACCATTTAGTTGAAGATTGGCAGAGAAAAGTCTCTAGGCCAAAGAACCACATACAGCCAATTAACTAAGTTAATATAATAAAAATTCATATTGAAGAGCAAAGAATGAATAGCCACCATCTCTCAGGTGAATGTCCTGCTATGGAGCCAAAGTGGCTGAACCTCTTAACCTCACCACAGCAGCCAAATCCTCAGCAAAATGTTTCCTGTCTTTTAAAGAGGGCCCAAATTAGCACAGCATCAGCATGTGGTCCAGATGTGATGAAGTGTGTGCACAGAGGGAACTAAGCTCAGTGTCTGACAGCGATTGCTTATCTCTATTTTTAAAAGTAATTTGCCAATGCAATAGAGAATTCCACAGCTCGGCACTGATAATTTAGACATCATCTACCTCGGGCAATAGCAAGGCTGAGCAGTGACCTTCTCCATCCCAGCCAGCCCCAATTAGGTAGTGTGTGAAAATGCTTTCTCACCTGTATAAGGCACCTCATATCTGGAGAACAGACACATTGCCTTTTGCAGTGTTCACTATAAAACCAGAGAGAAGGGTAGAATCAAGTGCTGATGCCAAGGGACAGTTCAAAACAGTCCCAAAGTCAGAAAAGTGGAAAGATGCAAATATAAGGGGTTTGATTAAATGTTCAGTGAGCAACTCTGGAAGGACAAGAGGGGGAAAAGCCCATTTGTTTCCACATTAGATAAAGGGGGAAAATCCATAATCCATTGTCAGACCATGCATCATACAGACAAAAGAACTGTACTTGCACAGGCTAAAGGACACTGGGCTTTCCATAGGAAAGATCCATTTGTCATCTCTAATCCAATTTTTGCTTCTGAAAAAGACAGTCAAGAGGGCACTGTCAAGGTATTTTGGCACAGTGATTGATGCACCCTGACAGCAGCTGCTCAGCCTGGAAGATCTGGCCTCCTGGAGAGCAAGGATTTAGCATTTCCCACCAGCTGCCTCCTGCTTCATCCTCATCTGCAAGAGCTTTGCATTAGTATAAAGAAGCCAATCTGTTGTTAAACTGACAGAGTCAAGTGTCTCCTTTTTACTCAAGTAGGGAAAATTGGCAGGTTGGAAGCAATAAGGGCATCCTGGAGTTCCTGCTCAGGAACAAAGTCACAAGGGCTGGTTTATGGCACCAGAAATGGAGAGCAGGGGCTCTGATCAAGCTGCAAGTTACACATCCTCCTTCCATGCCTCAAGTGCCTGTTCATCATGTAAGCATCAATCCTCAGCAATAAATAACAAAGGTTTGTGTACATGAATACTGACCAAATCCCAAGTGCCTCATTCCAGCAAAAATCTCCTTGACTTTTTGGTCAGCATTTAACAGAACACTAGAAGGAAGGTCCTTATGGGCTTCTTGAGAGGAATGAACAGCCAGCCTGGAATGAAGCGTGTATGAACATTTCATTATCAAATCTTCATTCCAGTCATAAATATGCATTATATTTGGGGCTCATTCTTTGTCATTTAGAGCCTGATCTAAAGGTCTCTGAAGTCAATACTGAGATTTCCATTAACTTCTCTGGAAGCTGAGCATGTCACCTAAGCCAGAAAGATAATGAAAACCAAAATAAATTATATGCACTGAATATTTCTAAGATATGATAAAGTTAACGGGGAAAAAAATGTTATTCTGTCAGCTCTAATCCTGATCCTCATCTGTGTACATTTTTTCCTTGGGATATCTGTAATGTTAGCAATAATCTGTGTTGTTTGGGGTTTGTTTTTTTTGATTCAAATCCACTGGTTGCCATTCCATGTTACAAGGTCACCAATGAAATGAGCTGTTTGCAGCAAGGTCCTGCACATTTTGTGGATATGCTCTGCTCTCTCTGTCAATCAAGAAGTTAGAAATGAATAAATTCAGCTCTGTTGGAAAAAACAGCTGAAGTGCACTTAAAGGCTAAGGGTAGTCAAATAAACAGCCTGTTAATCCTCCAAATGCAAATAAAGGCTCAACATCCAAAACAGCCTTTTTCTTCAGGCGATTATATGGCAAATGCACGCACAGGCCTTTGAAGTGCCAACACTTAATGACATTTTATTTGCATAACAAATCTCTCAAACTTGTCTTTGCAGGGTTACAGTGAAGCACAATGTATGGCTGTATGGTTTGCACTGGAGCACCCCAAATATCCTGTGTTTTCATTCATCCTGTGGGTCACTCAGCGTTCACTTCATCCAACTCTGCTTCTTTTTCATGGAGCTTCAAATGGGCATTCCTGGGACTTACCCAGAGCTGGAGCGTTGCTGCTCCTGACTTGTGATCTGTGAAATCTGTCACAGTTTGCAAGCCCTTGGACAAAGCATTTCAACTCAAATCACCCCATACAGCATCAGAGGAGCCAGTCAACTACTGCAGTTGTGAGCAATTATTAAAAAGACTAATCCTGGGAGGTTTTGTGCATACATATATATATATACAGATTTATTGTCCAGACCATTAAAAGATACAAGCCTTGCCACTTTAAAAGCCATAAGTGGTATGGCCAGGGAGTTATTCTGAGCTTAATCAAGCTTGCTCTAACAAGTTCTCTTCCAGGGGAAAGGTGAGCTTTAATTACATGAGCTGAAAAGCCCTTCCAAACAGCCTCTAGTATTTTCAATTATTTCCAAGTTAATATATGACAAGTTTTCCTTTTGAAACTTTTTTTTTTTTTAAATAACAGAAATAGAAGTTAGTTTATGGTGGTTGATGATTTATGAGACTGCAGCTAAATAAAAACTTGACAGTTGGTTTGGTTCAGTGTAACCTCAACTCTTGCATAACTACCTGGTGCCAACATAACCATCTTGCACAGGGTATTATGCACTCTACACTGGAGACAATAATATTATCAATTCAGTTCATCTTTTTAGAAAGCATGTACCAAATGAACTCCCACTGTGTGTATCCTGAGTGATCTCATAGCTGAGAGGCAGAAACACTCACAGGGCAAGGTCTGGCGTGGTCTGTGAGTCTCTGCTGTGGAAGGTGCGGAAAGTTTCACTGCTGGTTCTGAAAAACCACATTTCCTAGGATTGTTGAGCTCTTTAAAGAGGTTCAAGTACCTTCATTTCAAATTGCTCCGTGACTATCTCAGGTACCTCGACTCTGTAAGAAATGCAGAAGCTTCCTCTAATTATGTTCAACAGTTGAGCAAACTGAAGAAGTTCCTGTCATTTCATAGCAATGGTGCTTTTCACTGCAGTTGTGCTGGTATTGGATGCAGATGTAGGAACAACACTTGCATTTCACAGTAGAAATTAAAATTTCATTTTCATGATGAAGAAGAAGCTTTTTTTTTCACAATACAACCAGGTGACCTGCCTATAGCAGAGTAGGCTGAAAATAGCAGCATCAAGAGAGTAAGCAAGGAAAACAAAAAGGGCAAAACCCAGGCTTATTGCCTCAGAAAACAGAAAATTAAAACAGGAAAAGGGAAAGCAGCAGAGACAGCTTTCAACAAGAGCATATTATAAGTTTGCCAGATTTCTTCATCTTGGATTTATTATTTTTTTAATAAAAAATTCAGGCTCAAGTGCTTTGGTCTTACAACCTCACAGTCCCTACTAAATTCCTAGGGCAGCTGAAGCCAAGCAGAGTAATCCAAGAAGGTTCCAAACACCACAAACTATTCATTTTTCATTACCTCACACAAATACCTCCCCAGCATGGGTGGAGAGCTGGTGACTTATGAAAAGGGAGAACATGGTCCAGTATCCCCTAAACACTTCACTTAGGGCAGATGTGAAATCCTAGAGTTCTTCTCCTTGGATTCGTATTTCAGAGTTCCCAAGCTGCTCCTCCCACTTGCTTGCACAAAGGAAGAGAACTTGATTTTCCTATTTATAAGGTATCTAATGGACTGCGTGGTAAGGAATTCTCTTTGTGACAGAGTTCTTTTACTTGGATCATGTTTAGCTTCTTCATTATTTGTCCAACAATCCTTGTGCATGTTCCATATATTTTCATTACTTGCTTAGTTTATCCAAGCACATTCTGGCCACCTCCTTTCATTATGCCCAGCAAAATATTAACCTACAACTGGTAATACATTTATGGATTCTGGGATAAGATAAACCTTTTGTGAGCGTGCACAGAGCTCCCTACCAATGGCTTTAAAAAAAAAAAAAAAAAAAAGAAGGATTAAAATAGGGCATAAAACTCCCAGAATGGTTAAGGGCAGAAGGGACCACTGAAGATCACCTAGTCCAGCACCCCTGATTGAGCAGGGTCTCATAACATCACATTACTTGGGGTTGGTGTGTTACCTCTCTATGCTCAGTCAGGTAACTTTAAGGAGTGCGAAATTCCAGCATCTCAACTTTCTGTATGAGTATTTCCAAGTTTTGGGGTAGGTTTTTTGAGGGTGTTTGTTTGTTTGTTTTGGGTTTTTCTTTGGTTTTTTGAGGGTGTTTGTTTTTTTACAGTCACTGTAGCATCCTGAAGACCAGAGGAATGATTCCACACATGTGTGTTTCCCTATTTTCACCAGTCATTGAGCATCATCACCTGCAGCTGCCCGTGTGAGAAGATCAGGATTTACACTAAGTCACATACGCTCATCTCTGGCTCTACACGCTCTTCCTACACAAGACATCAGGTCCAGACCAATCTCTTCATCTTCCCATCTAAATTTGTCCTCCACATTATGAAAACTGACAGTCAGCTTCCCTGGACAGCTGATGTAAAGTACCATCAGCAGCTGGGACAGCACCACAGCTTCCACAAGCAGCCTCCCAGTCTTACTCCCAGCTTTCCCTTGGCAGCATGAGCATGTCTGTGACAGGGAAGGGACAATCTGCCCAACATTCCACTCTGAGGATAGGAAAGGCCTGACCTTCCTGGAGTAGGCAGCAGATGAAAGAATGTCTCAGATCCTCCCACACCCAGCTCCCTTATTCCACCAGTGGGAGTGGGCTCCCAGAGCTCACTGCAAAGGTAGAGGAGCTCAGCATCTCTTCCTGTTCCATTCTGCCTACAGACTTCAGATTTCTGGATTTAACATGGCACATTGTTAGATTTCTTCTTGCTGTAATCCTCTAGTTTTATATTGTAAACCTGTTTCTGGGAATCCCTAAATACAGTGTCCTTCAGATGAATGGCACAGATTTAAGGCTAAAATATAACAAAGCCCTGACAGACATCTTTGCAAGTTGTTGAAAAGTTTGGCAATAGGGACATGAAGTTTCAAGAAGAAATGAATTGTGGTTTCTATAAAGCATTATGCTATTAAAGGAGTAATATTAGATAATGGGATGGACTACAAACTGCTTAAACCAGGAACAGACAAGTCAAACTAACACGTTCAGCACTGAAAGAGAAAACTTCTCAGACGAATGGATCAAAGACTGTTTCTGTCAATGCTTTCAACAGTCATATTAGTCTGGGAATGACTACTGATCTTCCTCTGTCCTCAGGACTCCCTTGCTCTCATTAAAAGAATTCTTGGCTACATTGAAACCCTTCTGAGAGGACAAAACTTCAGAGACCAGGCAGCAAGTGGTCAGTGGCATGCACAGAGACAGGGAAGAAACAGAACCTAAGCTTGTTACAGTGACAGGTTTTAAGAAATTTAATTACAAAAGTAAGGAATAATCTTACACTGTGCTGATTCCAGCTGGGCACATCTGTTAGAATCTATATCATAATTCATCAACTGTGTGTAACATTTCATGTAAAAACCAGGAGTTGCAACCCATGAATTCCACAAATTGGAATCATGTGGAAAGTTGGACTAATTCCTGCTTCTCTCTCATATCCAAGCCCCAAAGCGAATAGATTTGTGGTTTTCCTATTTACAACTGTCAGAGCTGGCTGTTTCCAGGAGACTCCATTTGTAGAAGCCTTTTAGTATAAAACACAGTAAATAGCCAACTAATTTGAGAGCAACTATTACCCTGTCACCCAACCCAGCAACAGCAACATCCCAGATCTTTTGTTTTTACAGTTAAGGTTATAAAACAGTAGCAGCAAGCTCTTATACAGAGCTTCAGTAGTGCCTTGCTAGAGCTTAATGTGATTTACAAGAGATCTCAGAATCACTTTCCACATCTTTGATTTGTGGGAATATAAGGTAACAGAACCTGCAAGCAAACACCAGAGGCAGTCATCTCTAACTCCTAGGATAAACCCTGTTCTGGGTTATATCAACTCCTAAGGCAGTTTAATGAAACTGCTAATTGAAAGCAAGTACAAGAATGCAATTTTCCCTTTAAAGCTTTTAAAGAAAATATCTCAAAACTGTAACAACAGGGAGCGCAGTCTGGTTATTTTGGTTTGTGGGGGTTTTTTTGTTTGTTTGTTTTGTTTTGTTTTTGTTATTGTTTTAGACTTCAGTTTTTAAACCAGCTGATGCTTATATCAGCAACATCTTGAAGGGAAAATAGCAACCTGACCTCCCTCACTGCCATGCCCTCCTCCTTCTCCATCCATGGCAAGCAGAGTGATACCAGCTTGGCTGCCACAGACTCACCATGGCATGCACTGACACTCACACCTGGTACCCAGCACTCAGTCAGTCATTCCTAGATGTTGGATTTGTGGCAGCAGGGTCAAAAGCCAAGTTTGAGTAGGTATTAGTTGACTTGGCATGAGAGCTGAGCGAAGATGCCAGGAAACCATTGAGATCAATTGTCAAATGAGCAGTTAGACAGGGGGAAAAGCCTATTAAAAGTTCTTGCTGGTGGGAGCACAGCAGAGCTGAGTGTTCCTAGGGTGAGCATCAGAAGCAAGCCTGTAAAAGGATTTGCAGAGCATGTGGTTGGTCGAGGTTTGTTAATAGATGCCACACAGTTTCCTCCAGAGCCAGGCAAACCATACGCAGGGACACAGCTCCAGCTCTGCTGAGTGACTCAGAAATCCCCTCCAACTCTGGTGCCCAGAGCTGGTCCTGGGCAATAGCAGTCACCACATCTGCTGGGGTGATGTAAGAGCAGACAAGGTGTGGTATCCATCTCTCTACTGCAAAGGAAGCATTGGAATAAACTGGAAGCTGCCTCTGAATCTTTATTCACTTCAGCATTTTTGTTGTATCAATGATATTTTTATTGCATACGTGTCCTCCTCCCCCCACTCCTCTTTCCCATGGCCCAGTCTTTCACACCAGTTCCTGAGTATCCAGATAACTTTTGTCCAAATGTCCTTCTGGCTTGGCACTAAGAGTTACAAGGAGAAGGGGATGCACTTTATAGTGGGGGGCAAGTTTTGAAAAGCACCTTTCCTCAAGAACCTTTTCTCATGGAATAATCAAGAGAAGATTGCCCAGAGATCACAACACCCTGAGAACTTGAAGAGGCCAATGAGTTACAGCCTGTGGATAACAGGGCTGTGACAGAGCTCCCCAGCACTGCAGAACACTGAAGACTCAATGACTCAGCATACAGATTGTATAATCACTAATGTTTTCTCATCTAGCAGCTGGCTGTGCAATAGAGGAAGCAACACCATCACCACTGCTGAGGTCTGAAGTCCAGTTTGATTTGTCTCTGCTGTTCATGGCCCCGCTGGATGTTTTTGTAATCATGGAGTGACTGGAACCACCTTTTTACTTGGTAATTTCAGTGCTCATTTAGCACCAAGTGCTGCATGGGGCTGTCTCACCATTACTGTGTACCTGAATGCATTGTTATCATCATCCTCTATAACAAACTGCACTGCAGCCTGGGGTGGTTTCTTAACTACTGCATTAAACAGGCAAAAGCTGCTGCATTCCCACTGTACCAAAACAGTCACATAGTTCAACTTCGTCTTTTGGGGAAAAAAAAAAAAAAGAAATCTCCATTAACACAGAGAAGACAAGTAGCTCACGTGTCAAAGCCTGCTAAGTGGTCACATTAATTCATGTATATTGAATTAACTCAGGACCTTCTTAGTGCTCTCACGAGAGCAATACAGCCCCTGTCATGACAGCAGAGTATTATGATACATTACGCTGGTCCTGAAATGCTTTGTTTTCCCTCTGTTTGCAAATACCTTCTCATACAGGTTTTCATCTGATCCCAAAGGTCCCTGCAGCACCTGCCAACGCTCACATCCCAAGGGTTCTGGGGCTTTGGCCCAGCCCATTATTTTCCAGGTGTTAGTATGAGTTTTCTTTCTGCTGCTAGAACAGACACCTCACTGGAGTAACAGAGCCCAATAGAGACTGAAGGTGGAAGAGGCTTTTTGGACTAATAGTAAAATCTTGCACTTTGTATGGTGAGAAACAGACCTCTGAATAGCAAAACTTAATTAGTTTAAATAAAGAATATTCTGAGAAAACAAGACCCTTTCATAAACCAGGTTCCAAAGAGTATTGATGGTTCTCCTTTCACTGAGGAAAGGATGTTGGATGCACAACTGCATTAACAATGGTGGTGAGAGTGTTCTGCTTAACACCTTTTTGCATAGATACAACAACTCTCCTCGAAACTGGAAACTGCCTGGTCATGGCTCTGATTGAAAATATTTGAACTGATCACCCAAGCTGAATATTGATAATACTGCTGCCAAAAATTCAGACCTCTACAAGCTCACCCACAGCTTGTAGTTCACCTGTGGATTTCAGCACTTCCTTCCCAGCAAGGACTATCTGAACATTCTGAAGGATTTCACTCGAGGTTCTGGAGGATTATGCTTTGAAAAGAAACAGACTTCTGATCTGTGAGAAAAACACTCCAGCAAAAAACTAGCAGCAGTTGTCTCCACTTCCCTGGCTCACAAAGCATATTGTTGCATCTGAATAACATATCTGGACTGAGTTGTTAATGGATGACTATAGCTTGTAGGAGAGAAACTGTGGAATTTTGCATCATTTTGCCCCGTGAGTTATTCACATGATGTCACTTGGCCTGTTTCATTGAAGTTACAAGCTAATGCAGGCTGACAGCACTAAAGCAGCCTGACCTCCAGTGGATCAGCCAGAGGTGCATCCCATGTCATACAACAGAATGAAGGGTCATGCTTTCAAGATCCAGGGGGTAACATGCAAACAGCAAAAACAACCCTCACACGACTCATTTGTGCACCAGATTTAAAATGTTATACCAAAACCTATTTATCTGCACCCTAAGAGGTGGCACAGGGTCCACCAAAACACACTGCAGAAGTTTACCTAGTGAAGTCACAAAAATGCAGGGGGCATTTCTGTGATAATTACAAGAAGAAAGTTTAATTACACTCTCTAGGCCGGCAAACCAATTAGAGAGACTCTTACTTCTTTCTCTACTCATTAACTGAACCCTTCCATTAGATATTTGCCCAGCTCTCACAGAAAGGAAAACGAGACAGAGAGTGTGGAGAGGTTCTGTCAACATCCCCATCCAGCATAACCAGTCTCCTGAGTCTTGTGCTACAGACTAATCCCCTCTCTTTCACAGCTTGCATTTACACGGGGACACTGAAGTCCCCAGAGAGGGAATTTAGAGGTCTGTCACAGCCCAGTCTTCCCACTTGATGCTCACAGAACCTTGAAAAATAAATGAGCAGTAGCTTAGATTATCCACATTGGAAAACTTGTCAAAATCAGGCACACAGTTTCATGATATTGCCAGAAGAAAGCAGCAGGTTCCTAATTCAGATGCTTTCCTTTGCCTACTAATTACCACTGGAATGCCCAGGTATCCAGCTCAGGCTCTTCAATCCCTGTGGTATGAATGCATTTCCTCCTCCCATCTCGCTCTCCAAGCTGCTTTTTATTCACTAATTGATAAGTGTCAGATGGGAGCACAACAGAAAACCCTGTTGGGAAATGTGCCTGTGAATTCATAGGACAAGTGTCACGAGCACACTCAAGAGATTCAGGTGCAGAGTCAATACCAGGAATGTTTCATACTAAGCTTGCTCAGATTAATCAAATGCCTCAACAGGTTGTTTGGGATCTGCATCCATGTTTTTATTCATACACACAGTGGCAGGATTGCCCAGGTCAGGGCCTGAACACACACAAATTCAGAGTTTAAAAAGAAAATCACATGCCCCAGGCACCCGGCCCAGGACACAACAAATAACTCAGAGGGGAGGGGAAGATTGTACTGATTGGTGTTCCTTGCCAGTGACTCCACAGAGCAGTTGCAGATTCATTGAGAATTTTAAGGAACAGTTAAATGAAGACAATTAAATGGTCTTGTAAAGTTGGTTGTAGGTAACTCCTCACAGGTCAGAGTGGCAGCAGGGGAGGAAATATTTGCATAATTGTTCCCATCACAGGTAGAAGGGAGAGCTGGCATTTCAGTAAATACGAGCAGAGATTGTACAGGGCCATAAAAGTGCCCATATCCAATAAAGACTCATGCTGCCCCTCCTAAAAAAACAATCTGAAAATAAAACTGTACAAAGTCACTATGTTTTTCAACCAAAATATCCTCAAAATTCATTTTTTGCTTGCAGCAAAAGGCAACTATCAAGGGCTGCTAAGAAGGTGAAAAGGTTGAGTTACACTCTTCACAGGACTTGCTTTGTGCTCTCCCCATCAGTATCTTGCCTTTTCCTCTCAATGACTACAAGAAATGTTGAAAAAGATAAGCAATATACTGGATCTCTGATAAGGAATCTCTAGATTCTGCTGCAGTGCAAAGAAAACAAGATAACCAAAGGCTGGAATTTCAAGGTTTTCCACACCTGACTTAGTGGTATGAAAACTTTTATTTAACAAAGCCATTGAATCTCTTGAGGACACACAGACAGGCACAATGCAAGCCCAACTCACTCATTGCATGAAGTTTAGAACTGGTTTAATGGTTACAATTCAGCACTGAAAGAACTTTTTATCCATAAAATAAATATCATAAGAGTAAGCACAGCCCACACTTACTAGGGCGCAGAGGCAGTAAAGTAAATAACCTGTATTACTTTGCTAGGAACAGAAAGCCAAATTCAAAGCCCATCGACTGTAAGCTGCATCGTGACAACCTACCAACAGCACCAGGGAAATTATCCAAGTTGCACTTCTATGTTTTGCCATCAAAAAGCCAGCATGAATTACAGGGAATGAAGGACATAAGCAGAAATACTCTCAGTAAAAGAAATTTTTCCACCTGTTTATCAGATATTAAAAAAGCTACTTTCAGTTTATGGTCGTACCAGGGAGCCATTCCCCTTGCAATATATATAAGTTTTACTCTTCTCATTTTTAAAAGCTATGGTTGCACCACAAGCCAATTGCAGTTTCCAAGATAAATTGGTCCATACAGAGAAAAGAGAGCATTTGGCAAGAAGAGTATTACAAATAACGAGATCACCACCGAGCCACAGGATACTTGAGGCTGGAAGAGGACTCTGGAGGTCAATTAGTCCAACCTCCTTGCTCAAAGCTTCAAAGTCAGACCACACTGTTCAGGGCCTCCTCCAGTTGACTTTTGAAGCCTCAAAAATCTGTCTCTCTCTATCAGAGAGGTGCTGCAATAACCTCACCAAAGCTCTCCCAAATCAAGTGAATTAAAATCATTTGCTTGCTTTGGATAAAATAGATTGGAGAAGCAGCCATAACGAAGTTCTTGATGGGATTATACTTGGCATGCATGCTCTTCATAAAGTCAGTGTTTGCCATCTTAACTAGCTTGAGATAAAACAATCTAAGGTAAAGCAGCTATTGCCTTTTATGGCTTTATTGTTGGCTACAAGGAACCGAAAAGGTCAGTCACACCTGACAGATTCTCAGCTCCAGAACCCAGGAGGTGCCTGTGCTCTCTATTCCCTGCACAAGGAGCACTGGACCCAATTATGGTCTGCAATACCCACCACAAAGAGCACAAACAGAAAGTCTGCACAGTGTGCAAATGTTCAGAGGCAGCTGGCTCTGTGTAAGGCTCTTGTGTTATCCCTGCTATTTCCACTTACAGCAGCCCAGACCGTTTGGGAATTAACACAGGGCAGAAACCATCTCCTCATGCAGAGGAGGAGAGTTTAGTAGCACAGACACAGAGAGCAGCTGGATACTTGGCTGGTGCTAGAGCAATCTTAAGCACATGTGACAACAGCTTATGGCACATCAAGAGGATGAAGCCCCTTCTATCTGAGATATTTGAAGACCTAATTTTTAAATTTCATTTTGACCTCCTCCTTCCCATTCAGGCCATCTATCTTTCAAGGGACAGAGAAAGATGACAAGGAAATGGATTTGCATCCTCTTTATTTTCCTGTCTAATGCCAAGAGCATTCGCTCACGCTCCATTTTGTTCTCCCTCCAAAGATGACTCAAGTCCACACTTTGCTCTTTGCCAAGAAAGGAGCTTCATTTTCCAAAGTGAGCGGCCCCAGTGCCAGCATAATCTGCAGTAGAACATTTCAGCAAAGTGCACAGGGGGGTGTCCCAAAGCAGGGGAACTTCCAGGGACGTTGAGAGAAATTTCAGGAGCCTGCAGACCACAGGGCTGGGACCATCTGTGGCCAAGGCCCCCCACCCACATAAAAGAAGCCCCAGGGGAGTCCTGGGGACCAGGAGCACCACCAGCAGGTCAGGCAAACAGGCCATGGCACAGCGCTTGTGCTGAAGGTGGCTGAGTACTTAAGCACATGGTCTAGTGCTGGGTTAATGGCTGGACTTGATATTAAAGGGCTTCCCAACCTAAAATTTCTAATTTGCTAATACAGACTGAAAACTCTCCTGTTCAGGCTGTAACCTGCTGAGGATTTGTTGCACTTGCTGTTTGAAAGGGCACCATCTTCCAGACAGCAACAGCTTGGGTTTAGTTGCAAGGGAATACTCTGTACACACAATCCAGCCAAGCTCCTGTAAGCACTCAGAAATGAATACAAGTACCCCATGTAAGCACAGACAAAAACTTCTGTTTCAGAGATGAGTTAAAAACCACAGGGTCTAGGTCACACTTTGGTGCACTTTCAAGCCTTCAGAAAAAGATTACATTCAAAATTATTAGGCAATTAACTGAGATTCATTACATTTAGTAAGAAGTGAAACGTCATCCTTTTATTTTTTAGGTAATACTTATGGTGAAATCCTGACATTACCAAGGCCAGGGGAGTTTTACAGTCAGCCCACTGGGAGCCCAAATGTCATCCCTAATGAGTTATAATACAAAATTACTGATATTTAGGATCCTCTAGCATGAGGCTATGATTATAAATTATTTACACTTGAACATCCATACTGAATAATGTTTTTAAAATGAACTTATAGGTAAAAGAACCTGAATCATCCATTTAAAAAGTGTCGTTTCACTGCAATAGAAAATTAGGAAATTTTCTAGTTAAATGTGCTTAGAATGAACCAAAAACTGTGACTACAGAGGCACAGGTCTATTTGTTCTGCAGTAGATATACAGATTCCTGGTAGGCACAGATCAAGATGCTGGATGGGTGACTTTTAATCACTGCTGGAAATAAGCAAACATCAAAAGGAACCCAATGCCCCCAGACAGAAATAAACATCACTGTGCCCATGTTCTGAAAGTCCTCTTGTGTCCTTACTAGGAAGTGAAAAGGGAAAACAGACACCCAGTATCACAGTTAACCATTTGCACTCACCAGGGGTCCTTCTGATAAACAGAGAGTGAGAAAATCTATTCAGGTGTCAAATATTACCATTATTCTCCCCCTGAAGTGATAGTGTTCTGTACAGGCAGTTTAAACCTGACTGGATAAATAGATTGCTATTAGTGCCTCAAACAGAATTCACACCCCAAGGTACCTGGAAAGGAGCATCAAGAGGGAAGGAAAAGATACTAGTGCCACACCTACAGCTTTTGATGTCCTGTAATATTCTGAGATCTTGTTCTGCTCCCGTATAAATCCCACTGCTGACTGCAGAACGACCAGAATCTGCTACAGCAACACTAAGGTCAGATTACTCAGCTAACATCTGCTTCTTACAGGGGCAAGATTTAGAAGGAACAGCTTATAGAGACATGAAAAACTCAGGACTGTGCATGTTCAGTTGTACCACAAAGCACCTTCGCACTGCTGGGTGTGTCTGAAATACACTGGATGAGCAGCACCCCTGTTGGAAGCACAAGTTAAATTCCATTTGTCAAGAGGAGCCTCAGCAGGTACAACTGGTGCTACATCATCTTCTCCCCCTCAGTGAGCAAATCCATCTGCTGCCCTGCACAGAAACAAACTCTAAAAGGTGAAGCTTCAGAGCAGGCCCCTGGTTGGTGTCTCAGGTGCCACCCAAACTGCAGCAGCCCAGGGGCACAGTCACCCTCTCTGCTCTCTGCTCCATGTGACAACATGGCCCATCATGTCCTTTGAATCCCGAGACAGAGCCAGACAGTAAAAGCAGAAGGGAGAAAGCACTGCTGTCACCTCATTTTCACTTTGCTTTGTTTGTGGGGTTGTTTTTTTTCTCCCTTCTAGTGCTCAAGCACCAGCAATGCCGTTATATGCATATCAACACTCTATAACTTCCCTTACAGGAATAGGTTGTGAAAAAAACCCAATATGAACACAATTATAACAGATCATAAACTTTTAATAGGATGCACTTCAGCACCAAAGCACAGTGTAGTTAAGGACCATAATTCATTTTAGGATTTCTTTTAAAGCTTTTTCTTTCATTTCAGCAGAAAACAAAATCCTCTTATCAACACAACAGTGTTCCTAGTCCACTTTTTATGCAGTCCTGTTCTATTTGCTCAGGTTTTGAACCATATCTTGATTTTCACTCACTCTTTCTTCTGAACAGATCTGTTTCCTAATGCATCTATTCCAGAACTAGTACTTCCAGGAAAATTAACTGTAACAACTATGGATAAAATCATGTTTTGTTTATATTTCAGGTACTAAACAGCTGCTACCAGATATTGCTACCAGATGTCCTGGAATTATACACAATATTATGCTCGATTTTAACTTTTACAAAATTACAAGCTAATAAAAGATGACATTGCTGTAGTCAGATGATTTATTAAAGGAAAAGCCATTAAGCTCCTTTTAAGCTTCACACCCCACTACCCCAAATAACTCGTCATTATATACATCAGTGAACAGATGCCAATGTCTGTACCATTTTGAGATTTCAGTACTCTCCCATATACCAATTACACATCCAGATGCCTTTGGCTTTAACAGCCTCGTGCACATCTGTCCATCTGAACCTGAACGCACGATGACTGTTCACTCCACGGCTGAACTACCTGCAGGGTGACACAAATCTGGGTTTCACGCAGTTCCTGCAAGAATCAGCTTTTTCTGCCACAAAAACGAGCTTGTCCACAGCTAAGGCAACTGAGAACACTTGTAATCTAAACCCTGGGACTGCTGAACAACACAACATGCAAAAACTTGCTGTGTTACATCCTATTTAGATTTAGACACCTCACTTCCCAAATAATTAAAGAAGTTGGAACATTTGCTGTGGGATTTTAGGGGGCCTGGAAGGTGGTTTTTTGAGTGAAGTCTTATACCTGATGATAATCAAAGTACAGGTGTTATTTCGTACAAGTTCCCCCAGTGGAGTCACAGAGCAGCATGTGAGAGTCCGTGTGGCTACCAGCCTTTCCCATCCACAATCACAATAAACACAAATAATATCAAACAGGAGCAACAGCCAGAGAAACCTGTCACACGTTCTTATGTGATGATGAGGCCAGGAACAAATACAGTAAATTTAAGTAGCTCCTTTCAATCATCTAACAGGAGAATACAGACATTAACTGGTCCTCAGAGTACTTTACAAGTTGGTGCAAACCTGTGTCTAGGCAAGGAAATAAAACATTCCACCTCATTCTCCCCTCCCATGTGGCAGCAGCAGGTCCTCACCAAGTGAAGCACATTACCACAACCCAGAGCCTGTAACAGAGCCCCTTAGAGTCGAAGGCACTGGGAAAAGATCCTTGAACTGTGCTCCAGTTCAGGAGCAGGTTCACTTAAGTCAGCAAAATCCCCCCTGGGACAGCATGGGGGAAGAGAGAAAGTGCAGAGTAGCTCCAGCTTAGTTACAGCAGTTAAAGAGCTGCTGCTGGAGACAAGAACATATGTCTGTATTACTCCATGAACTTACTCCAGCATGGAGAGAAAAGACAAGCTAAGACTAGAATGGAGAAGGAGAACTAGTGAGGGAGATGAGCCGGAAACGATTGTTTACAACTTTAGATACCAAATCCCCAGTTAATGTACATTAGTCTAGCTCCACTGAGGCTGCAGTAGCCACACAATTTACACAGCTGAGCATCTGGCTCTAAATATTTAACTATTCAAAATTCTGGTGTGCATCCTTGCGTGGCAGAGCTCCTCTGACTAATCACGCTAGAGGTAACCACATCTTAAGTGCGTAGTTCTAAATTGAGTAGTATTACCATTAATAACACTGCCTAATTAAGACATCTATAATGTTTTTAATGAGAAAAATTGAAAGTCCTTCTGGAATTTTTCCAGTCAAATTAATTCTGAGGACTTGAGACGTTATTACAAGTAATGTTACAGGAATGAAAATTAGGTCTAAATTAGGACGTGTCACTGTACTTAAAAGCGGGAGGAAAAAAAGGGAACACATTCCATTTTCCCCTTTATACACCATTCTCTGCTGTAACATGGCACCACAGGGGAAAATAAAAACACCATTCTGTGGGCTGCTCTAAGTTGCCCTGCATATAGTTACACCTGATGTATCTCCAAGGTCTGCACATATTTTGACACTTTGCTCTCAGGCCCTTTTTAAACACCACATCAGTATTCTCTCACAAATGAGTATTTCCAGAGTCTTTAAGTGAGAATTCCTACAGCTTATAAAGTCCCTAATCCTTTTGGCTGCAATCCACACGAGTTATGCTTGTCCAGAGCACAAATTCCTCCTGTAAAGCTGCATATTTAGGCAGGGAGCACTTGTGGTTAAAAATTATCAGATGCAGCCTGCTAAACCAACACAGGAAGGAAAGGATCCACACGGTCCTGAACGACACTCTTGAGGATAACAACCAGACATCTGAAAGGCCATCGAACCTGGGGAGATTTTACTTGTACTTCTGATAGACCGGTCCTTCAAACTACTCCATGCACATTTCTAGGCTGCAGCTGCTGTTGCTTTGTCACTGCTTTCACTGTAAGAATTTGGCAAGCATAACCCCCCAGGTCTAGTGCACAGCTGGACCAGGTTACTTTGAAACTGTAGAGACACTCAAATCCTTGCTCTTCCAAAGAGCTTATTTGAGCATTTGCTTTCATACCAGTAATGAGAGTCGTGTTCAAAAACACACACAGGTTCAAAAACAAAGAGCCAAGAACCGAGCTCTGACTGGATTTTGTATGAACATCTCCGACTCAGTTAGAGGAACCTGAGGTGAGTCCCAAAAGTTCAGAAGCTTCAAGCTTGAGGTGTGAATATAAGTTAAGAGAATAATGAGTTACAAAGCGTTACCTTTGGGAGAAAAAAAAGCATTTCTGGCATGACAGAACACACAAAACTCACCTTTGTGCAGGGGCCTGACCTGTGTTGTGTGTGTGACTCTTCACATGCATTCACCCACACCTTCACACGTGGATGGATAACACAACATGTATATTCACCCACTCAGCATTGACTACAGCACCCAATGCACTCACATTTCTTCACACTCTACCATGAAATGCTTCTCTCCAGATCATTCTGACTCAAAAAAAAAAAAAAATCACCAAAAAAACGACCACAAATTTGAATTCTGCACTTCATTATGTCTTAATAAAGACAAACAGAACAGTGTGTGTTTCAGGCAGGTCTGTTAATTAGGTGGCTTGTCCTTGAGACAGAGAGCGCACAAAAGACTCTTTTTTTTAATGCATTGTACTAACACTGAGGGTGTTGTCAAGGCTTAGATAATATTTTGAATGGCCTTGCAGCTTACAATGATTAGAGTTATGATAATAGCAAGGACATTCAGACATATACATGTTCCCTAAAAGCTCAGGGAGGTTTACCCTCTTTCAAATCGTGGTGGTGTTTACAAAATCCTGGCTTAATTGAATTTAAGGACTCTACAGAAAAAGAAAACCTGATTTTTATCTTCTGGTAATAGCAAAATGTATTAACAGCAGAACACAAACAAAATGCTTATCTGTTATTGATACTTGACAGATACACATCTTGGATTTTTAGAAACACCGTCACAGTTATTGCTCTCAAGTATAATGCCAAAATGAGAATGAATTTTTAAAAAATTAAGCATTTCTTCTCAAGGTCTTGTATGTTTTAGGTGGAATATAGCATTTTAATTACAAGTTTAAAAAGAGCTACTATTGAACTAATATACACACACACAAAAAAAAAAGTAAAGGAAACTTAGGGGAGAAAGGAAGATAATAAGCCCCCATTGATTGTAACCTTATTTTCCTTTTAGTAAAGCATTGATGCTGATGATGTATTTCAGATTATTGAACAAGAACAAAATGACAACAGTCAAGCCTCCCCTTCGGGTGAAGTCATTCTGTTCACCACAATTCCCCAAGCACACTAAAAATACATCTAAATTGTCACAAGGAGTCTGCAGTGTATCTTTAGGACAAGGGCTGAGTGCTGGCAGTTGGATGCACTGCAGAAATAGAGGGATGGATTGCTCATTAAGATACAAAATAGTTACTGTAATTAAAGTTTTAGTTCAAATAAACAGAACTAGTGCATGACTCTTTCCAAGACTCCTCTAACAAAGCTGTTGCTCAGGGTTCTCACTACCAGGGCCAACAGGTACTGCTGAAGCATTTGGGGCTCCTGAGCTGTGACTGCTTGTTTAAAGACTTCTCATGGGGCTTTGCACAAGCTACCTTCTTGCTTTGCACTTCAGTTCCCCCTGCTCCTGAGTGATATCATAATTAAACTTCTCACAGAAGTCAGGATAATAAAAATTAGACCTGTAGCAGCACACAGAAAGTGAGGCCCCTCCTTGTGTCCCATTCATCACAGCCCACAGTGATGCCATTCTGCTTGGAAAGACACATCCAGGGGGTTACAACTTAAATAAACAGTTGTAAAAGGCAACTGAGAAGAGTCACTGAATACAGGTCATCTGTCCCTGTATTTGCATTACTCTCCATTGCTTGGCTTCATGCAATTCCCGTGCAGTTCTAACTTGCAAGAGGTAAATGCCCCAGCTTTAGTCAAATCACAAGTGCGTGGCATCTCTTGAAACTCAGCTCATCTGCTCAGAGCTGTGCTTTTAGTTACAGCCCAAAAGGAACGAAATCTCATGGCTTAATTTCTCACTCTTCTAAATGCTAGCACCTTTTGACTAACAACTTATTTTTGTAGGTTTTTTATTTATCAGTTTCTGCTACTCTGGAGCCAACATGTCAAAATCCCTTCTTGCCTGGCCTCTAACAGTCCATAAAGATCTTACAGCAAATCCTGCAGCTGGAGACATACAGCTGGTGCCTTGCTGGATGCACCAGACATCAAAAGGAAATAAATGGCTAGTGTAAGAAAGGGTATTAACTTAGTTCCATAGAGCATTTAGAGATTATATATATATATATTAGTTTCCCTTGGTTCATAAAACAATTGAAACCTTTTGAAGTTCTCTGCATGTCAGAGTTATTGTTCCCTGCCAGAGGACCAGTTCTAGAGCAATTGGTCTGGGAGACAGAAACTCCAGAAACCCCCAAGATCTGACTCCAGCACAGTCTGTCAGACAGTACCTGACCCCTCTCGAAGAAAACAGACTTATTTCTTCACATTATATAGTTTATTTTTTAATAGCACACTGCAGTTTTCGCACTATCAGGTTCCAAAGCCCCTTGCAGACAGGGAGGTTGAAGCAGAGGATGCTCATTGGACCTCAGCAATCTCCAGATGGGAGAAGTTCCTCTTTCCAGATATTGAACATACACAGGGCATAGTCCTGGATCACCAAACTGATGCTGCAACTCTGAGATCTTGATACTAGCCCATTCACAGATTATATTAAGACTCCTCATTTCCAATACACTTCCTTTCTGGATCACAAGTACAATGCAGTGCTGAACATGTCAGGGACTACTCTTGGTGGCAAGCAAGAGGTTAAAGCTTTGCAAACTGCAGTTACTCACAAGACCACTCTGACATTTCATGAGGCCAAGAGGAACTATTCTTAGCCATGTCTAATAATATTGCAAGTTCCCACCCATGGAATCTGTGTGCAATCCTCCATTGAATTGGCAGCCTTTGGCAGTATCGCTGCCACATGATTGCAACCAGGCAAGCCTCAAAAAAAACTGCCATAGCACTGTGTAGCCAGCTTGAAAATACCTTCACTGCTCCAGGGGGATGAGTGATCCCTTTGGAATTGCTTTTTGGAACAGTAAACTAATGAATCACTAACAGCTTTAAAGTAGACAGAATGTATTGCAACACAGCATGTAGCGCTGCAGAGCCGAAGGAAATCTGTTTACAGTGCTTCAACAGACACTTGAAATCAAGATGCTCGAGAAGGATGAGGCTGTTCAGAGAGAAGCAACGCTCCAAGAGCTGTGAGTGCAGTTATCCCTACCAGGACCAGCAGCCATTCCCTGGTGCCCAGGGTGGGCTCTGACACCCAGGCACATCAGCCAAGCACAGCAAGGCAAGGCAGGGCTCAAGGGAGGGTGTCCACATGGAAACAGGGCACTCACACAAACATTCACTGCCAACCTCCCCCCAGCCACAGCCCCCTGCAAGCCCTGTCAGTGTGATTTGGGTTACATTTGGTAACGGGACAAGGTTGGCACCTAACTTGGCATTCAAGCCAAAGGTCAGTTTTATGCATATGGCTGGTGGGAAAAGGCATTGCTTTATAATTCTGATTCTTAGCGAAGCAGCACAGTCTGAACAGAGAAATTAAATTTAAAAAAGAACAAAGTCCCCACCAAGTTGGATGGGCAAGGGGAAGACCAAAGCTCAAAACCCTCCTCAACTTAAGGACACTCAAAGCCACAGCTGTTCTTTAAGCTCCCTGCCCTACTTTTGACCAGCCAAATGTGGGCTGTTACACAAATAAGATGTCTTGGGCCAGAAGGGCAGTCCAAAAAAGCATGCAAAAAGGAGCACAGCTTCTAAGGGAACAGTTAAAGCCCTAACTGGAAAAGACAACAAGTTTGATACACTAGTGCTGTTTATCCAGGGATTAACTACATATTTTACAGCAAAAACTGACTAAATAAGACAGAACACCAAGAAATCCCTTCCTTGAAGGATACTCCCTACTTATTAAACTGCAACTCCACTTTTTCTCCCTGTCTTTTCAGGTCCACCAGCATCCAAACCTCACAGTCCAGCAGCCCCATTTCAGCAAGAGGCCTTGCAAACAGCACTGAATAAAACCAGAGGGATTTCTTCACAGGTGCTAAGGAAGATGATCAGATAGTTTATCCCTTCCCAACAAATACATGGAAAAGGGGTAAATTCAAAGACAAACTGATTATTATTTAACCTGATTACTCTAGATTTGTTGTTAATGAAATTCATAAAGCCACAGCAGGTGACTGTGCAGTGAACTAAGGAATAACAAAGTGGAATGAAAAGGGGAAATGTTTCCTTCTGCTGCACCAGGGTAGTACAAATAAATCACTTGCAGCTAAGAAACCAAAAACATCCAAATTTCAGATCCAAAAAATATCCTAATTCTGGTGCAGCTACTGCCAAGTAGTTTTAGAAATACCAAAAACAGCTGTAGCAATACTAGACCAGAGCCCTACCCAGGTGCTGCACAGCCTTCCCTCCCTTCCCAAAGGGGCTGAAGATGAAAGTTTAGCCTGATCACCTCATTCCGAACCTATTCCTACCCCCAAAACCTGGCACAGAATTGTGCACACCCTGTATATCTCCAGCTGGTAGGCTGGCAGAGATGTACTGCATGTACTTCCTCTGCTTGTAAAGCAAAAGAATGTGCTCACAAATCAACTACAGTTTTATGGGGAAAAGGAGGGAGGATCTTCAGTTCCCATCATTTTTGGAGCTCTGTTCAGGGCTGCACAGACTCCCCTGGAGCAGTCATGCCATGGGGAGGGGCAGTGTCCAGGCCTGCCACGGCCCTGACTCAGCCTCACTGTTATTTAAATCCTCAGCCCTTCCAGGAGGGGGTTCGAGCAACACTGAGCTCTGCAGCACAGACTGAACAGGGGTACCCAGAGCACCCACAGAGTTACTGCCTTTTTAAAGTTCCTCACAGCACTCCTATGAGGTGGTTGCATCCAAGTGAAGTGAGAATTTTGGCAGAAACTTTCCACAGGTCCCTGAGCCTTCTGTATCAGTGCTGTTGATTCAAAGCGACACTTGCAGTGAAAATTTACACTTGAAATGCAGACTCCTGCCTATCAGGCAACTAAGCCAAGTCCAGCCAATTATACAAGAACAGCTTATCAAACAGCAAAGATTTTGGGAGGTAGCAGGCACAAACTACAGGCCAATCACTGAACTGGTGAAAATCAAAGCTGGCTTGTACCTCTACTCCAGTGTCAAGGCGACTCACACAGTGTCCTGCAAACAGCAGGTACAACAGTGGATCTCAGGATGAAAAGTCTGTGTTACCAGGGCTCCCAAGGCAGAAATAACACTAGTTTGCTCTCAGTCATTACACATATACAAAGAAAAACTGCCAAGTAACTATTTTTCTATTTTTGTTTTCCATTCAGTGTTTTGAAAGGTCAGATGCATTTGCACTCTGCTGCGTTGCCTTTATCAGTGCTTGAACTCAAGCACTGCCAGATGAATCACGAGTCACACAAACACCCCAGAAATACAGTGTCAGAAGCAGATCCATTGTACATGAATTGTGTGCTCAGTTGTCAGGGGAGGATTGTTTCCTTTTTAAGCATGGAAGGCCCCTGCAGAAAACTAACAACCAGCTTGCAAATGTGCCTGAAACCAGGTTTGCTTCCCTTTAATCTTTGCTCTTCAGCTGGCCCCTGAGAGCTGTCAGAAAACGAGAGAAAGGACACAAGTCTAAAGTTATACATTAGAAAAGTGGTAAGAGAGGGGGATTCACAGAGTATCAGACAAAACTTCGGAGCATTTACCCCTCATAACTGTTGCCCCATTCTGCAAGACATTGCCCAGTTTTTTCTGATATCTGGTTTACTTCATATCCATTGCTAGGAAGCCATAACAGAGTGGTGCCTCCCTCTCTGAGGTTCTCTGGCCCTTTCCTACCTCTCCATTTTCTCTGGGATATGCTCAGCCAGCAGTTAAAAATCATGCTGGTGTTACCCAAGGGACATGTGGCAAGTCACCTCTGTGATACACACAAAATACTTTCTGAGAGTTGAAGAAGTGACGTGCAAACAGTTTCAGAAGAAGCTGCAGTGTGCTCTCCTGCCATGGAGGTTGATTTGGCCTCACTCCTCACACCCAGTCAGTCCTCTGTTCTCTCCATTCCCATTCCAACTAGTCAATCAGAGAAAGGCATGTCCTCAGTTTTGTTTTCATTTGTGTGATAAGTTTCCCAAAGCATCAGAAGAATGGATCTAATGATCACAAACACAAAAGCATCAAGCAATAGAGATAAATGTTGTCCATTAACACATAGAACAAGTGGTAACAAAGTCCCAGCAAAACATAAAATGTAGGAGAGAGGAGAGTTCTGCGGTTGGACAGTTAATGAATGCTGGAAACAGGCATGGAGTTCTACAAAGGATTAAATTTCCTGCCTCTCAGAAACCAGATGCTGATACAGACAAATATGTATGAAAGGGTATTAGCATTTCCTGATGCCAACAACTTCAGATCCAGATACGAGCAAGAGCTCTGGATATGGGTGTCAGCCCAAGCTATCAGGCAAGATTGTGTGTAAAAGAAGATGTGGAAATCAGGCAAGAATCAGGCTGGATGCTGCTCCATTCCTGTATGCATCTGTTAACTGTATCGCAAATATGAAAGGCTGCTTTCCAAATCCTGACAGCTGCAAAAAGTTACAGCACAATGAATACCATTTTGGTTTTTCTTTTCCCTCGGTTTTGCTTTTTTTGGGCTTTAAGGTTTGCTCTTTTTTCTTGTGTTCCTCAGTCAGCCAAGGAAAGGGACAAGAAATTCAGCGGCTGTGTCAGCGGGTTTGTTACCGAATAACTGTCCCAGCACTTCTGGCTCCAAAGATCACCAACTTAACACCATCAACAGGCAAGACAAATTAAATTCTCTTTTCCACATAGGCAGCTAGAACTAAACTGCAAGAACAGGAAAGGACTTCACAACAGTGCCTGCTGAAGCCAGTCTAAGAGAAGGCAAGCCAGAGCAATAAAAATTATTCACCCTTTCCCCAACACCAGGAGTTCCGGAAGAAAGTTTGAGGGTAAAAAACTAAAAGCACTAAGACTATCTGAATTATTTTAGGCAGATGGAAGAGAAAAGAGCAAAAGTAATTTGAACAAGGAAATTACAGGAATGCTGATGCTTCTAGGCAGCCTGGAGGTAAGGCAGGGAGAACCACTCATGCTGTGCATGATGGCTTTTTATTCCTACGTATCCCAGTTAGACTCCACAAACACACAGCATGGAGAAATCAGAAGTCAAGAACAAGTCGTAGAAACAATTTTCTTCAGGTTCAACATGAGCTATTGCAGACAACCAAGTCAGTTTGTTTTACCCAACCTCCTTCAGCTACCCATAATCAATGTTTAGCTCCCGTGCACAGCAGGAAACAAGTTGTGTGCTTGTGTGCCTTTGATTCCCGAGGGAGCAAAAGCTTTGAAAATTGTATTCTTGGGAAGCAAGTGAAAGAAAACTGAATCCTCATTTCAGAGAGACAAATCCACGCAGGAAGAGATAGCTGTGCCATAAAGTCAGACACTGGTTTTCAACAGCCCATACAAGTCTACAGATTCTCATGTTTTGGGAATGTAACAAGTGGCCCATCCATGTGCCCTAATCCTCCCAGGAATTCCAGCATTAGGTGCATCTCACGAACAGTGACACTTTAAGTCAGCAGCATCACATTTTCAGAAGCTGGGCTTCAGAGCAGAGGAGCCATGAACCAGCTCACCTCCTCCCAGAGGATCCCAAGTTTTAGTACCCTCCCTCCTCCAAACTGAGGGGAGGAAGGAAGACAGTAATCTCTGCCAGTGAACAGATGGTGGGGGAAATATTCCACCGGAGATTATGTTTCACGTGGCAGCGGAAATATCCAACAGCTCTCCCCTTCCCAAGCACTGGAGGCATAGTTAGTTTTGTATTGCCTTGTCTTCTACCCCAAGTCTCAAATGCCCTGAGTGTAAACAGCACTGGCAGCCTCCTCCTCCTCCTCCTCTGCTCCAGCTGATCATTCTGCCAGCAGCCATCATGTAAACATCAGTTATGAGCAAGTACACTCCACTTCCTTCTGCCTAAAAGAATCCGTGCAGGTATGATTAGCTAAATATTTTCTCTTAATTTCCTCTCTACTCAAATAACTGGCTGTACAGAGATAAGCCGTTCTTTGGCAAATCATAACTAATTATATTTTTGAAAGTTGAGCTGCATTATTAAGGTAATACTGAACACACCAGCTCCCGATTGGCCTGAAGACTGGATTTATTCTGGGCTCCCCCCAATCAGAATTAATCTTTCCAGCATACAATGAAGTGTCACCACTGAATCAACACCAGCAGCCAAAGTGACAGCAGCAGACATCATTACTCAAGTGAGATAACAGACCTCAAGTCACTGAAACAGGCAGATGTTGGAGGCTGTCTCCCATTTCAGAATAATGTTCCTCTTGTAACTGAGCAGTTATTTTAGGGAAGCAAGGATAAATTCATTACCATGTGCAGGGTGCTCAGATACCATAGTAATAGGAGCAGTGTAAGCATTCCAGTGTGTGCACAGTAGGAATGCACCTGGCATTGACATCAACCATCCCTCACTTGGATAACACCGAGCGGGGCAATGCAATCAATCCACGGCCACTGGAGACCTGCTCCCACATTAGTGTGAGCAACAGCACTTTGCCACTGCAAACACAGAAAACTCGAGATGAGATGAGCAGCACCAGAAGCAATTTCCACAAGAGACAAAACTATTTATTCCTAGCATCCTTACCTTACTTCCTGTTAACACACTGCATTACAATTTATCAGCTGCTCTTTTCTCAGATTACAATAAGTAACACCCTCACTGCACGGAATGTCACACCCCTATCCTTATAGCTAAATACATGGATCAACAATTAAGGAAAAGTTTTGATGACATTTAAAACTGGAGACTGTATTCTTGTTTATCATTTTGAAATGAGATCCTTCAGTTAAAAAGCCTCAGAAGAAAATGATTCCAAAACTAGGAGCAGATGTCAGAGCCTTGAAGAGCAGTGAATGTGGTATAAGAAGGTGTGTTTCCCGTTGCTGATAGGCTTTACTGACCATGCCTACAGCTTTGTCCCACTCAATGGCTCCTACAGGGATATTACCATGCACGGTTCAACAAGGGCAAGGTCCTGCATGTGGGTTGGGACAATCCAAAGCTCAAATGCAGGCTGGGAGGAGAATGGATTGAGACAGTGTTCGAGGACAGGTTGAATGGGGCTTGGAGCAATCTGCTCTGGTGGGAGGTGTCCCTGTGCATGGCAGGGAGGTTGGAGCTGGATGATCTTTAAGGTCCCCTCCAACCCAAACCATTTTATGATTCTACATTAAAGAGAGATGGTCAAATATGCACCTAACTACTTTAGGGTTCAGGTCAGAGCTGTGACTTAATCAGTAAATTGACAGGAATATCAATATTCATAAACCAAGATTTATAGAGTCCAGAGTCCAGTTAGTTCAATCAGATCATGAATTATGAAAACAAACATTTTGGACAACAATAAAACCACTTTGTCTGATGCACAACACAGCCTTCGGGTAGCAGGCTAATACAAACGCCCAGAAACCAAACCTGATATTTATGTGTTGTTCTATTGTAATTTCATTCTCATTTATCTTTACCCACAAGATTTCATTTCACATTTCACCTGAATAAGGATGGTAGATAATGCCCAGGACTTCCTGGCACTTGGAAGGCCATTTCCTTATGTTGGCAGAAGGTCAAGCTGAATGCCTTTTAATTTATCTCACCACACTGAACAGCTCCAACCTGCAGCTGAGATATCCATTCCTGCTGCATAACATAGCTGGAGTTGCTCAGCTTCCTCTGACAGGGCTCTGAAACAATGTGTTTATTGGGGAAGGATATGCCCATCCAATTCTAATGGCTAATTCCAGCTCCTTACACTTCAAGAGCTAAGTACCAGATGCTCTGGATTTCCTGCTTTGTCAACTACAGAGCAGTGTTAGCTCAGCTCTCACATTTTGCTATAGCTGTTTGTTGTCTGATAAAAAGTGGGTCCTCAGGGGAAATGCAGGGCTGTCTCTGGAGAAATGTGTAAATACACCTTATTTGGTAGCAGAGGAACACAAAGCAAACAAGTTTGTCTATGGGGAAAATCCTTGCAAGGTCTTGGGAATGCTCTTGCCAGGGTTTCCTCTGTTCCCAAGCAGTTACCAAGAGTTGACTCATGGTTAAAACGTAATTAGACATTTCAAAAACCATCTTGCATCAAGAAAAACTACAGTAGGGTAAGGAAGGGGCAACTTTCCATGATATCCCTCTCATCATCATTATATGCTGTGGATCACACTCCTAATCTGTGCTGGGATAGCTCCCTAATGGATCCAGGTGAACTGACAGCAGCTTAGAACTTCTGTCTTTATACAGCGACCCCATGGACAGCTGCCAGCTCATATTTTACACTTATGGGTTCAAAAACCCTACATTTGACTCCAGGACTTTATTGAAAATTTGCACAGCAATCCTTCTAGACATTCCAAGTTATGCCAAGAAAATGAAAAGAAATAGATGAAGTTTTTATAAAGTTGATGAACCACTTATCAGCATGATAAGTGCATCATAAAACATTTGGATTTTTTGCTGCACAACAGTTCCAGCAAAACTCGGTGTGTCAACAGTTTTGAGGATTGGTTTGAAGCAATGGAAGTTATTCATCCCCTTTCTGCCTCTGCCACAGATGTGTCACTGCCACTGGAGTATGGAAGCAGCACTCCCTCAGCTGTGTTTAAAGCCAAGTTTGTCAGCCTTGCCTCAGAGCAGGTAAGGAGCTCTCACTTCTCACAGTTCAAGAGAGAACAGGGGGGAACCAACAGGAACCTTCAGTAAAGGTCACCTGAGCTTCTAGGTACAGATATTTTGCAAAGGAGCGCCTCTTATCCCACATTTTCAAGTTGTATGTGCACAGATTTCTTTGTGTACAGCCACATAACAGCGCCGGGACATCTTAATGGCCTAGAACTTGTGGTTTTCAGCATTTTGAGCCCTGGTTACACACAAGTTCCACAAGGCCCATCTGCCAGGATTGCTCAGAAGCCAAGAACATCTTCAAACTTTTAGAAACCCACTTGCTGTCTGTAATGTTAACACAGCCTTCATACACACAAGAGTTATTTGCTCTTCATTACACACAGGCTGCAAAGTCCTTGGGAATTAAATATTAGCTTTTAGAAATACATACACTGCCATTACTAATAAGGAATTAAGCATTAGTTGTTCACAGCAAGAGAACAAAAGACTTGAGACTGAAATAAATAGCTATTATTAGTGTTTGTTGGGCTTTTTTTAATGATAGTTTGAGGAGTAGAACCTTTATCAAATGGAGCCTAAGGAACCTTAGGCAATAACAGCTTATTTCTGACAGCTGCATATGGGTGTCCAATTTTGAGATATTTCAAAAGCTTGAAGGGATGTCCAGCTTTCTGAAAACAAAGCTCATAGCAACACCAAATTAGACAGTCATACAAGGATATTCATAGATATCAAAGTTATTTAAACACCTTAATCAGCTTTTCCAAGTGGTTAGAGATACTGATAACCACTGTGTGCTGAAAAGATTCACCTCACTCTGAAGAACTCATTTATTTTAGTCTGTTCATAAACTGTTTTAACCAGCTCCATCAAACCAAATCTCAAAATCCTTCTTTTTTCTCTAGCCAAGAAAACTGTTGGTGCAAAACAGTCGACTATTGGATAAGATAGCAGCGGAATGAGTTCCCCTCATACAAAACAGGAAGACTTTCAAATAATTAGATTCTTCCATTTGACAGAGAACACAGTCCACATCACACACACAAATATAAAGCACAGGGCAAATTTCCAAGACCTCTGAATAATGAAACAGTGGTTAATTAAGTAAGTCTTACTTTTCTCTCTTCTTTGGCATTTAATATCCTACTGATTTGTATATACCACTATTGTGCAGCAATCCCAACCTCCCACCTGGGCTGGTCCCATCCATCTGCTGATTAGGGCAGGGCACAGTGCAACCATATGGCCACCATCAAGAACCCACTAATATCATCCAGAGTTAACTGGGAAGTGCTGTAGCCCACTTAGCCTCCTAAGGATGATGAATCCTTCTCATTCTGTCTCTCCTCCCCAGTGGACATGGTAGATTTGTTTTATTGCCTGCACAGATGAAGCTTTGGTTGGAATATCAGTGAATTTTGTGCTTGTAGCTACCGAAGATGGAATCAAGAAATTATTTCCACCAAACAATTAAACTCACTAACCTGACCTTTCTGCTTCAAGTCCCAGATGAAGCCCCTCCTCCTTCCTAAAGGCTTATGCTGACAGAAGAACTCTGAAACTTGAGGCCAAAATCCTGACACGAAGCACATTGGTCCAACCCAGCAGCTGAAGGTCAGAGATGTGACTCCAGCAGCAATTCAGGAAGAGTCTTACACTGAGAGCTCTTATTTACCTTGTTCTTACATATTGATAGAATGGGAAGAGCCTACTTATGCAGCAACAAACAGGAAGAAAAGGAAAAGGCAGAACTTGATGTCTCCTTGAAGAGGCACCACCATTGCCACCTATGTAGTTCTAATAGTTCCTATTGCACTGCTCCGTGGAGATAGCTTTGAGGAATATTAATTTCCTAGCTCTCAGGTCACTAAAAATCAAGTCAATAACTCCCAGTGGATCACAGCGCAAATATCACATGGGCTAGGACAACCTTTCTCGATTTTTGATCATCAGAAACAGAAAGCAGGTCCCAACATAATGCCTGACTTACATCTTAAATTGAAAGACTGAGTTTCAGGGGGTGCACAGAGTGGGTTTTCACTGTAATGCCACAACTCCAGGAGCATTTCCATGACCAGTTTCCACTTGTCTCCTATAACAAAGCTCCTTGCTTAGCAGTAAGGACTGTGGTCAGGTCCTATGGAAGGGTATTTTTACAGGGTAGAGCTGTTGCCAAAAGTCACACTGGCTCACCAGGTGCCAGCCTTTCCCTCTGGGTAATATTTGAGAAATAGCACAGTCCAACTGCTGGAATGGCTCTGTGTTTTGGGAAACACCATCTTTTGAATGAGATGTGCAAATGGAAGATCATTTTTGACAACATAACCAAAAGTAATGGCCTGAGAGTGCGGGAACCAAGTGTCAGCCTGCTCACAAAATGCTTTTCAGTACAAATAATAGTACAGAGAGTAATTGGCAACTGACTTTGTTCTAACATTTTTTAAGCAATTTCTCTAGAACTCCCAAAAAATAAAGACTCTTATACAAAACAATCAGTGTGATAGAACAGGGAAATACTTGGTCAGAACCTGAGTGTAGTCTGTAACGTTATGCCAACAGACTCGGTGTGAACAAGTTGTTTCTCTTCCAGCTGATAAATTTCTCTTGCTCTCCGTACCTGGGCGCTGCCTTTCAAGCTGTGCATGGAGCCCTCTTCTGGAGAAAGCTGAAAAACTGAAAGCTCAGGAATGCAGCAGTGTGGGCTCTGCATCAGGGGAAAGAGTTTCAGGACTAATTTTCTCTCTTCATTTTAATGGCAAGCTCATAAAAATCTATACATTTTTCCAGTTGACTTAGTTGCAACCCACTGAAACATGACAGTTAAAGCTATCAAAAATGTAGGGGGGTTTCCTCCTCTTGTAAGATTTACAAATTTTACTTTGATTTGTCTGTCTGCACGAGATACGTAACATGCAAGAGAAAGGCTGTGAAAAATTTGTTTTAAAACAAGCATTTTGCATAGAGGCTTTAGAAAATATCCTTTGGGAAAAACAGAAAACACACAGATTTTTAAGTCTCTCAGATCAGAGTACGTATTTACTGCTTACTGTACCCTGTACAGGGAACTGCATAAGCTACCAGAGTACATTTAGTTTTTATTGTCAGCTTCAGATCAATAAAGCTGTATATTATAGTTATGTTTTGGAGTTTTAAAGGTGAGTCTGAACTAAAGGATTACTTGAAACATCTTCCTCAGTTACTACTCCATCTAATGTTCAGTTTTCCAGGTCCTGGTGAAATAAGGACAAACAGTTGGCAGTAGTAGTGTAGACTAAATCTTTGCAAAAGGGAAAAAAACAATTTGTTGCCCTTCTCTACCACAGTTTTTACAAACGTAATTGATGGGCTGCTTTGTTGAGATGAAAAAGTGATTTCTCATCCTTTTAATGCCTCAAAAGGAAAATGTCATACTTAAAAGTGCAGTTGAATTAGATGCAGACCAAGACGACACAAAACCAGAACTACTAATTTTAGACATGATCTACTGGTAAAAAATGAACCTCTTATAGTCCATATTCTTACTAACATAAGAATTTCCTCAAACTTTTTTCTACACTGTAAATTTTGCTATCATTAACTTGCTCCTGTCTTCTTCCCCAGAGAGTATGGCATTACTAGATGGCTGCTGCTCAGAAAGAACGTTATCAAAATTGAGCCTTTCTGGTTCCACCAGCATTGCATTATATGAGACATTCTTGCTACTCCTAAGAGAGGGAAAAAGAAAACCTGCAGAAAAAGATGCCCCACTGTGTTACAACCACTACAGAGCCAGATGGCTGCATTTGTTTAATATGTTGTTTCTCACATTCTTCTGTTTACTTTTCCTGTCACATGAAAGTTGGGTGTGTGGTGTGTCAACGAGGAAAGCCAAGCAGCCTTTCAGTAATTCTCATTTCTCTCCCTCACATGCCATCAACTTCAACTCATGCTTTAACCTGCCAATACTCAGCCTATACCTGAAGGCAGAATTATATATACTTCCATATTACAGTCTGATTCATTCCCCAATTCATTAACTCTTAGACATGATCTATAAGGTAAACTTGGAGATGCTTTAAGTCACAAGGTAGAGACATTGCCAGATAGAGCTGTATATGCTAATAAAGAAGGTGGAGCGCAGTTTAAGCACTTAAAGCAGTGCTGAAGCACCACAAGCTCAGCCCTGCATTACATTAGAACTCAGCCCCGCAAGGGAAGAAACTCTGAAGTATGGTTGAAAGTTATCAATAAACTGCACAGCTGCTCTCACAATCAGGTGTCTGCACCTTGTCAAATTTTAAGTAGATATTAGTGTTAAAAAAATGCAGCTATGTTTAATAGGCCTTAAAAAACTGTCCTGTTCTGTCACACACATATTGCTTTCACTACAAGGGGCCGCTGAAGAAAATCCAAAGTCAAGCTGATTAATTCAGTGGTGTGCTAGAGAAGCTGTACCAAAAAAAAACTGCACTAAAAACAGAGAAAGCCAAGGAAACCAGATGGGAGGTCTTCAGGCCAAACTGAGAGAGCACCAGTTCAGTACATCCACAGGTTACCTTTGCACTGTCTGTGCCCTCTCCCCCAGCCCCTCTGCTCCCTGAGCTTTGCTTCTCACTGGCAGCTTTGCCAGCCCAGCTGCCTGCCCAGGCTGGATCCCTGCCCACTTGTGACAACTTCTCCTCCCCAGGAGCCCTCTGGGTCTCCCCAGCCCTCCCAGGAGCAGCAGTTCAGCCAGTCCCAGCAGAGCTGGCAAGCTGCCCACGGGGCAGCCCTGGGACAGAGCCACAGAGCCCCAGCCCAGGCAGGCAGAGTGGCCCTGCAAGGAGCCCTGTGTGTGTCACCAGCACACGCTGCTCTGCACCATATCCATGGCCCAAAGCAGCTGCTTTCATTTGTTCCACTCCCTGGAGCAGGACTGTTCTCCCAAACCCACCCAAATGCCTTTGTGCTTGCTCACAGCAGATCCCCAGTCACCGAGTCTCCTGCTGTCCCATAACTCCAGCCACCCACGGTCATGTGTGTACTCTTTATCAGGTTAAACCAGGACCTAAACACCCTACCCCTGATCCACAGCATGCAGTTCACCCTGCTGCCTCCTCCTTCCACACTGTGTGGCTCCTCTCGGCAACAAAGCTCTCCCAGTGATGATCCCTCACCATTTTTCGCCTTATCATCCCATTTTGGAACAGCAGACCAAATGCCCGCTGGAGACTGCAGTTACACGGACACGAGGGCTCGGGCTCAGCGTCCCAAGCGCTAGTTTGACACTCCAAAACCCACCAACCCCCTAAGGGTTAACAAAACCACCCGCTCGCGAGGCAAAAAGGAATTAACTTTTATCCCCGCTCAGGATATCAGCACCACTATCACTAAGCACAAGAGTTTACAGAGCCCCTAAGACAAAAGAAGGAAGGATGCACTTAAGCTGGACAACAAAGGATTTCCAAACCTCCTCTGAGCTTCCCAAAAAGTGAGCCCTGTTAACAGCGGCAGGAGGAAAGGAGCAGCCGGGAGGTGTTGAGAAGTCAGAGCCCAGCGAGCCGCCGTGCTTTGACAGGCAGCAGCAGCGGGGCTTCGGCAGCTCCGTGTTTTTAATGCTGGGTGTTTTTTCCTCTGCTTTCTGGCAGAGGGGGATCTGTTACATTTAATAAGAGAGAGGCTACATAGCGAGTCACTAACGGAGTATTACACGTCTACCAGGAGAGTACGGGGAAGGGAAACCTCTTGCAAGGTCTGATTTTATTTTTCCTCCATATTCCCCCCTCCTCTTCTTTTTATATATATAAAAAAAAAGGCAATAAATAACGTAGGCTGCCTGTAACAGCCTTCTAGCCGGCAAAAGCCACAGAGGAGAGAGGCAAATCAAAGTTGCAGCATTTGATATGACAGAAAATATCGCTGCTGCAGCTGCAACCGAGACACTTGAAAGATTCCCCCCACCACCTTTCCTGAAGGGAAACAGAAAAATGCTATATATCACACGGCAAATTGGTTGTAATTGTAAATCAAGGAACTACGAGATTCTACATTCCTAGCAACTGGCTTAGAGCAGAGATCCTGCATCTTTAAACAGTAATTCAAGCAATGTATAATTACTCAGAAATCAGACCTGAATCACAAATACTTTCAAATCCAAATGCACAAAAGCAGAAAGATGAAAGAAAGCAAGGAAAAAACACACATTTCTTACCTGGGACAGCAGAAAAGACAGAGTAAGTTGAGTTTTGTGCTGCATTTTGCCAGACTAGAAGGTACCAGAGGCTTTTTCATTCATGCACTCGGCTGCACTGAGCATATTTTCACTGTGAAACAGCCTTTGAGAAGAGACTCTGCCTTGAGAGCCAGCCAACTTCCCAAATAGATCAGCAGCATCATCACTAAAGCATTGGATAGAGTCTGATGACCAGAACCAATGGCTTTACAAGGATGATTTCTTCACAAAGCATCCCCATTTTGCATCACACATATTGGGCAAGCACCTCTCACAAACACAGCACCTTTAGAAAGCATTTTGCTTTGGTGTATTTGTGTGTTTAGTTTCAGTCTAACACATCCTGCCTTGCAGATCTTGATGGTATTTTCCCTTTGAGAAAATGGAATTGCACAGAGAGAAATAAGAGCAACTCTGAGCACCACTGCAAAGAGCTTCTCTTTATTAAAATGTTAATAAGGTATGCTTTGTTTGCAATAAATCAAAAAAATGACCTCTGCAGTTTTGGCTACTTCCAAGCCTTAAAAGGAGAACCTAGTGAAATTTTTCAGTGCAGTAGAAATACAGATTATACTTTGTGTTTTCCCCTCAATCTCACAAATCATAATGAAGACAGATCCATTCTGCCTGCAGAAAAAAATCCATCCTAAGGCAATAGATTTTATTAACTGCCCAGGTAATGGCAGAACTGGCATTTCGTTCAATGAACTTGAACGTGGGACAAAGTTTCGAGGGGCCACGCCCTTCAGTGACAAAAACTTCTCCTGTTTGAAACAGGGGACCTGAGGGCTCGAGGACCTGCTCTCTCTAGATTGGTTACATTGCAACCCAGCAAGCAACACAGGCAGATGGACCAAAGATAAGGAATGCATTCCCCTGCCTGCATTTCCAACTCCACCTCTCTTGCCACTCCCCATTATCCCAACACTCCAGTCTTTTTTTGAGTCGTCTTCTGGCAGTCCCCAGAGTTACTTGGCATACCCTTCCCCTGTTTTTAGGATTAGAAGTCTCCCCAGCTCTCAGGACTGCTGTTTTTCCCTTGCTGGCTCATCCAGCAGAACCAGCTGCCATCGCTTTCTGCTCTGCCCCACTACAGGTGGCTGCTGTGCTGGTGGAGATGAGAAGAAAGCTGGGGTGAAGGAAAGGCAGGTAGGCAGATACTAAGGGAGAAGCATTCAAAGGAGCTGCCAACCACCCTGAGTTCCTCAGCATCAGCAGGAGCTTCCAGCTGTGAATAATGTTGTTTGATACACCACTGCTAGTCTACTGCTCACAGCTTACACCCTCCTTTACTTACTCACTGGACCAAAACTGAAGGAAAACACTGCCATTCCAAGTTTAAGCCCTCACATGCAGCAGTAACTCTGTTCCAGTGCCTCCATTACACGACTATAAATTCTCAAGATGGATTAGAATCTGAACAAAACTCAGCAGGAACTACCAGTAGCAATAATAATGTTCCATATAACCACAAAAGGTTCACCACTTAGACAAAAAACCATAAAGCAGGTAGGTTGCTTTCTTTTTCATCCTTTTTTAAGGCAGAAAGCCAACTTAGCAGCATAAAAAAGAAAAATTTAACAGCTCTTTATGATTAAAAATAAGTAAGTGACCACCTCCCATTGCCACTTCAGGGAGCCAGCTTCCCACCAAGTGTAAGTCCCAGCCTCAAGAGGATCACCTAGGAAGTTTATAAACCAGGCTGTGGGGGGATTATAGGTCATATCCCACAGAAAACAGCACCAGCTGTACCACAGCGTGCACAGCCTTCATATGGGGCCACTGGAATTTGGACACTCTCTTAACCCCACAAACAGGGGCCAAACAGCTGAGCTAGTTACCAGACCAACCAGAAATAGGTGGTGGCTGAAAGAAACAAAGGCATATCTGCATCCTGTTCCACAGGAAAGGGACTCGTTTTGAAAAATAAGAGCCAAGTCATGGGGTAGATGATTCACTCCAAGCTAACGCACGCAGCAACACGAGGCTTGAGCCAACAAGAGCGAATAATTTCTGTACAAGACACAGCCTGGCCATTGGGGCCACCCCACCTCAGGGGCAGAGAAGGAAACAAGGAGTTTGGGGTGTTCCCAACGCTCCCACAGGCACAAGGAACGCAGCCATCCCTGCCACCATGGCGTCCCCCCTCACTGTGAGGGGCCAGGCAGCACAGCCAGGCACAGGGCACGACCGGCCTCAGTGAGGGGCCTTCACAGTAAAAGAAGCCACATACCACAGCCCTTTGCCTCCAGAAACAGCAATGGCCCTCTAACAATGATTTAAAAAATAAAAAGTGCTTTTGAAAACAAACAAACAAACAAAAACACCAAACTAACCTTGTATCTCCAGTTCCACAAAGCCTGTTCCCCTTCCTTGGTCTCCACTCACAGCTACTCTTGTTTGCTCCCCGAAAGGGATAATTAATGATCCCTGGAGGGGTGATTGACCAATCCTGGAGGGGTAATCAGCAGTTCCCAGGGGTTAACCCTCCCCGGGCTGCTGCCAAACCCCGGCACAAAATGGCGCCCCAGCCTGAGGGCAGCTGCCCCCACCCAGGCGCTCACCTGGGAAACGGCCTGCTTGGCTTGGCACACCTGAGGTGAATCCCAGCTCATCCCAGCCTTGGGTGCTGTGGAGGTTACTGGAGTTAACGAGGGACAGGTGGGTGGCTGCTGTAATCAGCCCCTGGGGCTCAAGAGAAGGGTTTGGCCCCTTGCAGGTGGGCTCCCAGCCCAGCTATGTCTTCTGGAGCCAGCAGCAGAGTCTTCTGTGCTAATTAGCTTATTAATGAAGAGCTGTTAGGTTATTAATTAGAAGTTAATAGTTGGTTGCTCAGTCTGTCTCAGCCTCAGGTGACTGGAAGAGTTTCAAACTCTGCAAAACCTCACTGAGGATCCCGACAGAAAGCAGGTAATGGAGGGTGGTTTCTCTCCAATCCCCCTCATGAAGAAATTTTGCTGCACAAATGAAACGTGAAGTTGTGGGGTCATGGACCAACAACAACACAAATAACAGTCTCAGATTTAGGGCACAGTTGGAGGAGGGGTCTAGACCTTCCCTTTTAGGGCAAGCTGTGTTTCTCTTCCTTGATGATGCAAAACGTGTAGTAAGTTTAGGCAGCGACTGAGAGGGTCTTGGTTTGTGAGCAAAGAAAGCTCTTGCCAAGACCTTTCCTTGATCCAATTCCATGTTAACTGATGGGTGTAACATGCTCTGCAGTTTTTAGATGCAAGACGCCATCGTTTTCACTTATAAAATCCGGAACAACTTGACACCTCAGCTCAGTCCCTCTCTGTGACGTTCTCTGGCCGCAGAGGCCAGTGCTGAGCTGAGACCAATGTGAACAGTATTAATGGCCTGCAACACATAAATTGTTGTCACAGATAGATCTATTAGCACATGAGGGAGTGACTGTATGATGCCAGAAATGCCTTTTGACCTTCAAAAGATTTGCCCTGACTGTTCTGTAAAAGCTGAGGATCAGCTGCTGTGAATCTATCAGAACGAGGGAAGTTTAATTTCCCATTAAAATGAATCACATAGGAAACCTGGATGCAAGAGAAAGAGGGACTAATTTCCCCTGCCATTGTACTGGCAATCTATGTAGTCCTGGCTGCTTCACCAGACTGCCATTTCTTTAAGCCTGGAAAAAGGCTTTAGCTCTGGGCAGCAACTGGGGTCGTGTAAGCTTGAGTGGAGCACCTCTAGGACAGAAGGCATAAAAAGAACACACCCCGAAGTGGGAGAATAATGCAGTCTAAACCAACTCAATCCTCATCAGATCAGCATCTGCCCCTGAAGAACAGGTATAGCTGAATTTCTTTGAGGGCAGATGGGCCAAGTGTGTAGTGAAACCGAAATTCAGTCAAGTCTAATAATGCAAAGAGTAAGTTTAGGTGCAGTATATTTCTGTTCAACAGGTGTCTGGATGTTGCACTCGACTTATTGCTTTAAGGGTGGTTATGATGCTGCTGGGTTTATGTCTGGGCTAGATGATCTTGAAGATCTCTTCCAGCTTTAATGATTCAGTGATTTGACATCATCATTGTTGTTAGAACATGGTGCTAGTAACACCAAGGTTGTGGGTTCAACCACTGCACAGGCCATTCACTTAAGAGTTGGACTCACTGATCCTTGTGGGTCACTTCCAACTCAGAATATTGTGTGATTAGCAAAATCCATGCTGGTTGGGGCTTTCTGAAATCCTTCTGGGTTCTCTCCAAGAAAGGCTGGAGAACTGAAGAAATCAATCCTGACCTGGTATGTCCAGGTCTGGCACATCACCCTCTTGCTGTACCTGCAGAGCCACCATCACTTTCCAAGGATAAGAAGCTGTAGTAAATGCACCTGGCTGGAGCTGGAATCCATAGCAGGACTGAAATCCCCTCTCCCTGTCTGAGGTTCTCCAGCAGGAATACTTGAAGCAACTGGCTGCAAGAATGTTTTATTCTGAGGGTCAGATATTCTAGATGCTGCAAAGGAGCTGATTTAGGGAAGAGTTAAGAAGTGTCTTTCCAGGCACTCTGGTCTTCTGCTTGGCAGTTCTGCCAAAATAGGTTTGGGTAGGGATTCTCAATGTTAGTACAGCTGAGGTTTCTTTAAGAAAGATTCACAAAAAAACACCAAAAAAAGGGCTTTGCAGTTTGAAATTGAGCCCACAGCTTTTCATTAGGTACCCAACCCAAGGCCTCCATAATAACCTCACACTCCTACCAGTATTTCTTACACGAAGGACTTACTGGCAACAGAAAGTTTGGCATTAGTGCAGCTTTTTCTAAAACCTGTGGGACTGGATGAATGCTTTGTTTGCTGTTCCCCTACATTCCAGCCCAAGCTCTAGGATGGTAAAAGGGTTTTGTTTTCATACTTGCTAACAGGCAAGTCACAGGCAACTAGAACTAACTGATACTTCAGTGGAAAGAAACAGGGTGTGTTTCATTGCCAAAAGAGGACTAAAAAACAGTTGGTGAGTCAAACAGGAATCTTTCATTTCAGAAAAATCCTTAAGAGGCCATCACACCCTTTTCCCTCTAACTAATAACAATAATAATGATCATTAAAATCCTTGTTATAATGGCCACAAGACCCATTTTTTTTTTCAGTTCTTAAAGGAATAAACCCTATTTTTGCATGTTTTTTGCACCCCTGAGCCCTTTAAGCATAAACAAAATGTATGTTCAACTTCTAAAACTGAGCTAGTGTAAAGCATTCTGGAGTAACAATTTGCAGTGCTGTACAGCTACTTATCTAAACCTTACTTGGACCAGAAGCAAACTGTTTCTTAATTCTACCTTCATCTGCACTCAGCTGGGGAAGGAATGAGATGAGCCTTGGGCATGCAGTGGGTTGAATGTTCCACGAGTGCTTCATGGAAATGAGTTTGCTTTAATTCTCTTTCTCCCACTGACCCCTTTTGTGGAAAGAGCTCCTGCTCCTCAGGTGACCTCCAGCATCTAATTGTTTTCTGGAATGGTGCAGGTATATTGCTGTATCCGTTATGAACTCATGCCTTTCAGCTGAATCACAGCAACTGAGCTTGTCCTGGGAGCTTTCCCCTACTGCGAAACTCCCAGTAATTCACTCACTTGCAATGCCACCCCCATCCCCACGAACAGGTATTTGAATTCTGGCCCTCCATTTACCCCCTTTTCAGTCATACGAAGGTGTCTCACACCCACTGGCACGTTTGTCCTCCCCGAAGCAGAGGGATAGAGCAAAACCTTCCCGCAGGAGCAGGAAACCTGAGGCTCAGGATGCAAAGGGACCCGATTAACATCGCAAAGGTGGTCAAACACAGAGCTAAAAATTGGCCTGATTGCTGAATGCCTCAATCCCTGCCCCTTCCGACTATTGAAAGGACCTGTTGGTCTTCCTGGGGGACCCGGGAGCTTCCTCTGTTGTTGTGCAAACCCAGAGCTGAAGCGCAGTTTAATTTAACAACTCGTCACCGGCTGGACTATCTGTTTCCATTCCCCACATGTGCCTCTCCCTCCTCGTTTTAGCACCATTGCTCCTTTGCCCTCTCCCCTACACATGATTGTATCTGGCCTAAGTACAGGTGTTCTGGAAGCAATTACAGCTTCGCTGGAGGAGAATATGATTCTCAGCTCATTAGTGGTTTGCCTGTATTATGGGTATGACTCCTTGTTTCCCTTCTGACCTCACCTATTGTCTAGGAAATGAATGGATATAGGAGTGAGAAAATTTGTTTTGGCAATGGGATCTGTATTTTCCAAGGCTCGGTTATATTGAATTCTGCCCAGAAATACAAATCAGAATAATTAACCAAACAAATGCACAAAAGAGCTTATCATTCCCTATTTTGGTAGCAACGATGCTAACTCAAAGTCATTCTTTAAAATTCACTGTGCAATTTTATTAGAAAAGTTACTCTTTTATATATTAAAAAAAAAAAAAAATAACATTTCCACAAGAAATGGGAGAAAAAGCAAGTTATCACTGTCAGTGGTTCTTCTAAGACATATCCAAACCCAAGATATTCATCATGAGTAATGGGAAAGTTAATACTGCAGGAATAAATTAACCACAGAATTTTAATGGCTTTATTGTGTGACAGTTTCTAAAGCCCAACCAAATATCAGCTAGGAAATTCAAATGTGAGAGATATGCTCTTAAATCTCACAGTTATGGATTTTTTTATTTTTTTTTTAAATCCCTTCTTATGATATAAGGGTCATTTAATATATTCTACCATGAATGTACAGCTTACTTATGGGTGGAACATCTCACCATTCTTACCCAGCCACAAGCCAGCTTAATCTTTCATCTTTTCACAGAGGAACAGCAGATACATAAGCATATTTTAGAGGGAATAAAATAGTTGAGAGAGAGAGGGAGATTGTGTCAGTCTTTGAATATCTCTGTGCTCAGGACTTGAGCTGACACATTGGCCCAGAGCTGTTAAACCCTGATTGTGGGCAGAGCTGCTTGCACTGGATGTGTTAGGAGAGTGGGGCACTGCTCTTTTTCGTCTCATTTTCTGCTCCTGTGCCTGCCCTGGCCAGTGCAGCTCTGTATTTCACATGCCATTATCATAAGAATATGGTTTCAAAGCCCCTCCATTGGAATTGCAACTGGTTTTGCCCTGAACAAGGCAGCAACTGAACCATGTTGGGTTAAAAACTGGCTCAGATATCAGGGAGCTGCTCCAGCAGGAGGACATGATTGTAGGGAAAGGGACCTGAGCAAAACCTCCTTCATAAAATGAAAAGACACATCTGAGCAGCCTGGTCTGGTGGAAGGTGTCCCTGCACATGGCAGGGGGTTGGAACAAGATAATCCCTTCCAACCCAAACCATTCTGTGATTCCATGATTTACAACCTGACCTTTAAGGTTGGGCAGCCTGAGCTCTGTGACAGGGCCAGGCTAAGGGTGAGCTCAGTGATATCCTTGTCCTGCTGACCTCAAATTGCCACAGATTGCAGCAGCAGCAGCAAGATTTCCATCCCTAGACCCTTTCTTCCCCATTTACATTAACCACCTTTTCTCTACGCAACTGTCATGGCTTTTAGGCAGATAAATATCTTCCATGCTTCTCCAGGGTGTCATACGCTACTTAGTATTTTCCCTCTGGTATCAGCACCTGTTAAACACGGAAAGAAAGTGATTAGTCTTACATGTTTGGCTCCAAAAATTGATTTTAGGACACATCTCCTTATCCTTGGCAGATCAGCCAGCTCAAAATGGTGATATTCTCGTCAATGATAAGTTTTCTCCGTCTTGAAAAGCAGGAATCGCATTGGGAAATTTGCTGGGTTTCCCTTTCTCATGGAATTTTCTACACCTATCGAACCATTTATGACAAAGCTGTCTGATATTATGTAGCTTTAGAGAAAATTTGTCTTTGCAGATCTAGAAATGTCTTAAGAAAAAAAAAAAGTCCTTGTGATGCAGGGGCTAAAAAATAACACTTGAAAATTGAATGTTCTTTAAATAACCAGAAAACTGGTTTGTTTGAGTTTTTTACCTCTGAAAATAACCTGGTACTTTAATCAACCTAAATAGGCCTGTGATCAGGTTGGATAAAAAGTAGTACTATACAAGTGTGCAATTACTTTAGACCTAAGACAGTAACATCTCAGCTAAAACCAGCTGGGTTCAGCTTTAATAGGTCATTAGTTCCCTTTAAATTAGCTGAGCGTGCTGTTGTAACAGCGTATTCAAGTATTTCTGGAGACAATTACAAGTGAGCACATTGAAATGATCCTCAGTAATGCACATCCATACAGAACTCAACCTAAACCAGGGGATCCTTCCTGCCCTCCTGTGTCCAGAAAGCATATTGGGCCTGATACATCTTCAAGGCTGAGATCCTTAAGGAGGAATATCTCCCAAAGAAACCACTCTGCCTACACCAAAAACATCTGACTCTTACACTGCTTCTTTACATGCCTTTGAAATGCTGCATATTATGCATGAATTCCTGGTTCATCATGTATCTTGAGATCTCTTCGTATTTCGTTGTTTGTCTTCAATTTTGTATCTTGCTTATGTAAAATTCATTAAGCCTCTGTAAATAAGAGGAAAAAACCTGTTCCTTTTGCCTCCTCCCTTGGGATTCTAGAAGGTTACCTTGCCTGGTGCTAGTCTATAATCTCTCTCTTGGGTTTAGCTTTCAATGCATGCAGTACTCCAAGAAAGAGGCAGTCTAGGGGTGTTTGGAATTGGTGGAACTGAATCCACTAGCACTAGAACAAAATATTCTTGCGTTATCTCCTCTTGGTCGGGTTGTGACCATAAAATTACCTGCTTTTTGCTGAATGAGCCTCTCGTGGGAGGAGAAAACGGACTGCAGTGGGCTGCTCTGGGGCTCTGAGGCATCACATCTGAGGTGCCCTGTCAGCTGCTCGTGCAATAGAGTGTGGGTTGGAAATTTGCTTCTGTTGACACAGGAAGAAAGCATTTCAGGTGGAGGGGTAGGATGGAATGCTGCGAGAATGAACCACATCTGGGTACTAAATTCCCTTTTTTTTTTTTTTTTTTAAATATGTTTCAAATCAAAATAGGACTTTGGTAAATCTAAGAACTCCTACTGGCCATGCTTGATAAAAAACTAATTCTGCACAGTTTCATGGCTGCCATAGAGCCAGTATCAGCAGGGCTTTGGGCTCCTGGGAGCTGCCATCGAGTGACATGTGTGACAGTAGCTTTGGGCATGTTCTACTTTAAGCTGAACCCAGCACAGACAAGCCACAGGTTTAAAGAATACACACTCAGCTCCACAATATCTTTTTTTCCTTATGCTGTGGCTAACACCAGCAGATCAGGAAATCCCCTGAGCTGCAAACAGTTGGAAGCTGGAAAAGCACTCAGGGGAAAGTTCACGACAATGGCTTGTTCCTGCTGTTCCTCAGGCGTGTGTTTATGGCCACTGTTGCTGTTGGTCTCTGAGACACAAGTGGAAATGCATTCCTAAGATGTTAAAAGAAAGCCTGAGAAGGTGAGGGGACAGAGCAGAAGGCAGTGAGGTGGGGGCTGTTGGTGTAGTGGTGCCTGTGGAGCAGTGGTGATGGTGGCAGAGGTTGTCACCTCAGGCAGAAAGGTGGGATCAGCCCTTGCAGGTAGCAGTTCCTCCCCATGGAAGAGCAGGAGGTGGGTGGGCTGACCATCCTCCCTCTGCTGCTGGTCATCATTTTGCTCTTCCATTCTTTTTTAATCAGGAAAAGGGTCCTTTTGCCCCATGCCATCCGTGCAGGTGATGCAGGGAGCACAGGGGGGGAACTAAAGGTGTGCAGAGCTGCAGGACAGGGACTGTGCAGTACCAAGGGAAAGCCACATTCCTGTCAGGATGCTCTTAGTCCAAACCAAGCAGGTGAGATGAATGGAGGAGCCAGTACAGCTGTTCTTGTGTGTACTGAACACTCCCTAATAATAATTAAAAAAAAAAAAAGGTGCCAAATTAAAAAAAAAAAATTATTCTGTAGTACTAAAAGTATTCTATAGAAATTGAGACATTTTCTAAGATATTTTTCCTCATTTAGAGAATAAAATAAAATAAAGTTTAAATCTGGTGAAGCCAAACACGTTTTCTGAGAGATTCCTCACAATTATCATTATCTGATTCCAAAAAATGGCCAACCTGAGTTCTTAAAGCCCATGTGCCAAATCCTGCTTAGCAAATTTCAGCCCTAGAGAAAGCAACTCCTATGCATCACACTTTGGGGATGCAACACAGATATTAAGATGCTGAGAGGTGCCAGTTTTCCACTTTTCAGCAGGTTTCAAAGAGATTCAACAGCACCGAGGCAACAAGAGCTCTTAGAAAGCTCAGGTGTAGCACCTTGAGTCTTGGAATGTCCCAGGGTGGGTGGCACAGCGTGGGGACACTTCCTGAGGTCTGAACTGCCCTGGGTGCAACGGGAGTGAGTTGTTTGTGCCACTCCTGATGGGAGCCCAGCACATGCAGGGTGATGCAAGGCCATTCCAGAATAAAATATCAGCTCAAGTTATTGGTGCTGTGCCCGACACTCAGCCTACTCAAGAGAGATGGTAAGTTTTTTGTGCCATGGCAAAGAACAAATAGATTTTTTAAGCCTTTCTCATCTTTTCTTTTCCCCCCATAATTTCTTCCCTTTAAGTAAAGACGGATTAAAATAAAACTTCAGGCCAGAATGTACAAACTAAAATACTGCTTTATTTTCGGAAAGGAGATTTTGGGAGTGCTGACTCAGCTCCCAAAATCAGCACTTCCCTGATTGCCCTCACTCGGAGAGCAAAATTTAAGAAGTTAAGTGAGACTCAAGGAAATGAAGGGTGCAGAAGAGTTTACTTGCCAATGGGTAGGAGGTGCATCTGAGAGAAAAGAGGTGGTTCAGTGGAAGCAATCATAAATAATAGTAATTAATAATTAACTCTTTCAGTCTATTGAGCTCTGAAAGGTAGAGATATAAAGTAATAGCAATCAAATGTTATTAAACATGCCAAGTGTCTTTAACAGGTAATCATATACAATCAAGCTTTAATAATAAGAAATAAAATTTAGTTATGATTAGATCCAAGTCAAAACAGATGCAAAATGAGCTACTTAACTCAGCAGAAAAAAAAAATCCTCAGGATATCTACTTATTTCAAGATCTAATGGAGTTTAGTAAATAAGTAAGTTGGCTAAAAAGTGATAAAAGCTGGTGTCTGAAGCAAGCAAGCAGACTGTGTGTTCTTTGGGAAATGCCATTATATATCTATCTAACATTTCAGAGCTTGTAGTTAGAATATTGCCAGGGTGCCATCAACCTGAAAGTAGAGAACAATAGTTTTTGAAGAACTTCCTTAAAAAACAGCCTTTAGGCCTAGAAAGCTGAGAGGAGAGAGGTTTAATCATAAATCAAGCTAAGAAGGAAGGAAATAATGAAACAGAATTCCAGTGTAGACAAAATACCATTTCAACTTTTAAAAATCAGTTGCAAAGAGTAACTGCAGACAACATTTCAGCTTTATACTTTGTTCAAAAGATGGCAGCACATAAATTAGGAGACCTATTCTGCAATGACAGGACACTGGAACACTGATACAGAAAAACAAAACACTGGTAATTTGTCCTGCTTAATAAACAGGAGAGAATAGAGAGGTATTTGTTGATCAGTAACTTCCAGGTGACTTCAGGTAGGAGTTGTCTCTGCACAGGTATGCAGCCAGCTAGCATGGGAGCTGATCCAGGTTCTTTGTAGCTTTAAGCTGAAGAGAGAAAGGCATCAGTGAAAATGGAGATGAACCCTGGCTTCTTGGAGCCTCTTTTTCCAACTGGTTAAGAAAATAAAGCATAATTCCTCCCTAGAAGCTCTGCCTCACTGTGAACTCCTTTGCACGGTGTCATTACTTGGATGATGATCCAAAAACAGAAACAGCAAATGTCTGATATTGTACTCTTTGAAGCAAAGCCTTCAGTTCTGGCCCAGTGTTGCTGGCATATGTGAACAGATTTCAAACACTGGGGCTTGGGGAGTCAATTTTCCAGTGGAGCATTGGAGTAACCTCCCACCCCCATGTGAGCTGATGTGGCACCATCCAGAACCACCATCTCCTGCTGCCACCCCTCCCCAGCACCCTCCAAACCTGCAGCAGAAAGCAAAAGGGCTTTGCACTGCCTGCTGCTGTTTTTATGCAAAACATTTGCAGACCATAAACCTCGTAACAAGAACAGACAAACCCGATTTGTACACTCAGGAAAAAGCCCTGGAGGTCCAACTGTGCCTGCTGGTGACACTTGCCCTGACTGGAAACTGCTTTTCTATTGATTAATCACAGAGCAGTAAGGAGGCAGAGTGCTAATACATCCTGAGGGCATTGATTAAAGGAATCAATGCTGGCACATATTTAGGGCAGATTTTTGTTTCTTGGCACACCCATTGTTTTACGGCCGTGTTTGGTTACACCAAAGCCTGCTCAGACATTGCTCCTGCAGACACCCACGGCCAAACAACGAATTTCACCCAAGGTCGTGTGGTTTCGTGGGTTTGAGCAGCAGTGACTTCACACAGGTTCAGCTCCTCGCTCCTCCAGTTGGTAGGGAATTTATCCCAAACCATTTCTTCCACACCAAGAAATGCATTAACCTTAGTCAGCGAGTAAGGAGCTGTTGGAGACGACAGGTTGTCTTGTTCCTTACTCTTTGCTGCGAAAGAAGCAGCATGAAAACACATTTAGGCTGATACATTTTTCAGGCCTTTTACAATATGTACACAGCTGCTTCAGCTGACAGAACTATCCAAGTATTATAAAGCATCTAAACATCACATCTTTATCTCCATCCTGGGCCAGCAGGCAAAAATGTTTTTATTCCCCACCAGAGAACTGGAGAAGGTGCTGTTTGTCTTCAGTTACATCTCCTGCAGATGTTCTTTCTTACTTTGCTTTGGGCAATTCATAACTTTGGCACAAGTGGTCAATTCCCACCGATGGCCATCACTCGTGCGGCTGATGCAGACGAGCCGGTTTCACCAAACATTTTGTTTCCTTTTACACAAAACCCAAAAGGGTTTGTGGGTTTCATATTTGTAATCATTCTTTGTCAGGGATGTTCAGGCAACAGGCAAGGGTTTTGCTGGAGATTTTGGTGGGAGCTGCCCCACAGCCGATGCTTTGCATTTCTGGAGGAGATTCCCTCGATAGCCACATGAGCTGAACCAGACAGACAATGTACAATAGCACCATCTGGTGACTCCCAATAATCTTACTGTTGCCCCCAATTCCCAGAGACGGGATCCACTACAGAAATTTAAAAAAAAAAAAAAAAGTACATATTTATAAAAAGGGGTAGGATTCAGTAAGAAATCATTTTAGTTCAAAAGCCAGTCACCTCCACGTGTGCAATTTTCATATTCAGTGAAGTGGTAACAGCAGAGGAGATGAATCATAAAGGATTTGGGGAATCATTAGTTAAATACTGTGTGATTTTCCATCCCTATTCTAGCAGATTCCAGCATTTAACAAAATATTCAAAAAACGCTAGCCCCAGGAAAAATATACTTGGCTAGTATTTAATAATCAAACATTCTGCACCTGTGCAACTCAAATGAATTGGATCATCTTTATCCTTTCATTGTAATTTGTCTGGATTGAAGATTTTGTCCTGTAGATAAAACTGCAGCTTCTGGTGAAAAAGGGACAATCTGGGAACAGTTCTGAGGGTTCTCTGGGAGACAGGGATGCAATCATAAATACTGGTGAAATAATAGAACTATTTCCTTCTGAGCATCACCAGGAAAGATACCCCGAAAGGATTTCATAGAATCTCCAAATTCTTTAGCTTTACTTATTTCCTTGGTGGCCTAACCCAATCCATGAGCTGAATTTTGTAAACACCCAACCCCCAGTTTTCTGCTCTGAATGTGATGTGATTACAGAGAACATCGAGGCAACAAGCTGATGCTTGGGCAAGTCTATCTCCTGAAACAGAAAAGGCTGAAAGGTTTCTGCAGGGCACAGGAGACACTTCTGAAAAAGTCAAGGAGCTTCTTTAAGTTGTTGTGTGGTTGGTTATCCCTTTAAAAAGAGTTGCAGGAGAAATATTGAAGAAAAAGGTTGAACTTGCTGTGGCTGCAGCTGTGTTTATCTTTTTCTAAAAAAAAAAACCTGGAATAGTTGAGCACAATGAAATTTTCTGCAGGGCTAAAGCCAAAGGAGAAGGCTTGGGAATTTAAGTGGCAGTCCTGGACCTGATGAGAAGTCACTGGAGAGTGAAGCCAATAATTACAGGGTCATTGTATGTCTCAGGGGTCTGAGTGATACCCTTAATGCATTTTTGTGCTGCACATGAATCCCAAAAGATTTCCATTACTCCATTCATGTCAGCTGGGACATGAGTTTGGGTCTGTGCCATGAATTCTTCACTGACAGCACCACATGATTTGACATTGGCCAGGCTCAGTCTCTTCAGGTGCTTTTTTATATTCAGTCTTGTTGAAAGATGCATATGAACAGACAATCTTGCTGCAGATTTTTCATTTAGATGTGTCTCAAAGCTGTAAAGAAACCATTCTGAGCTGTCTTCCGTGCTTAAGAATAAATTATTGTCCTTTTGGTTTATTATATATGTACCTGGTATTGCAATGACCTGCAGCCTGCAGGAGCTCAGGCTTTTACTATAACACAACATGCACCACTTTTCTTTATTCATGAAGAGTGAACAATCTTCTCTTTTACTATATCTGTATGTATATTTTTTCGGTGAGATACAAATTGGAAATGTCCAGAAAATGGGATAGAAAACTATAGACTGCGTGCCAAACATCTTTCCAAATCAAAATAAAGAACTAATAATCCTTGTTGTGCCTGTCAGCTGTAGCCAAGTTAATGATATGATGATAAAAATAAACAAGCTGTTTCACAAATTGGCCGCAGCACACTATGGAACTTACAATGCTCCACTTGTGATTGGCCTTTCCTGCTGATTTTTCCATTTCTTGGGCAGCAGAGTTTCTTCCATGTTGCTTGCCATGAGAAACAGGAACTGCAGAGATTGACCGTGGCTCAGTGCACTCTGTTTGACTGATAGATGTGTATGTGTGTGAAAGAAGCTTTGCACATCGTTACATCCTCCGAGGCTTTGAGCCATCCAAATCCTTTGGGCCCTGCCAGTTCCCTCTTTTGCAGGGAAAGGCAGACAGAAAATGCTTGTGCAGATGGAGGAGATTTCTTCAAGGAGTCAGAACTTTGTTTCTGTTCTGCAATGTCATCCTCTGGTGAGCGCTTGACTTCTTGTCTGGGATCCACAAAACATCATTTTGAGTACAGAGAGCCATTTCGGAGTGATTTATTGCATCAAAACAATTGGCACAGGCAGGGGAATATATCCTGGTTACCATTTTCCTCCTGGTCCCCTGTGTGCTGCTCTCCCCCGTGTTCCTTTGCTAAAAACACGGGGGAATAAGGACGTAGGTGTAAATATGTATTATTTGTCTGTTAAGCTGAGAGTGAGGTCTGACACACAGATGATTTGCAGTATTCCCCACATCCTACTGTAGGGAATGAGAATTATTTAGTTCTCTTTAACAAATCGTAAGATTTCAGGAGAAAATACAGCACATACTTGTGAACACAAAGCACCAGCCCCTCCTATCGCCTTCCTCCCCCAAGACACATTCCCAGTGGCGTGTGAGCACCTGGAGCTTTGAGATGCTGGCACAGAGATTCACAGCCAGCAGGTTCCTGCTCCTCCCATTCAGAGTCCAAGACAGGCCTGGCAGTGCTGCAGTGGTTACCTCTGCTGCCACTTTCTATCTTTTTTTTTTTTTTTTTTCTTCCAGAAGCCTTTTGAAAATCCCCTCCTGACTCAGCTGGCATCTTTAGATACTTAAATATTTAAGCAGACCCTGGATGCCGTTCCCAAGAGGGTTTTGTTCCCTCCACTTGTGAACCTCATTGTATTTTCTGTCGCTTTTAAGTGGCATATTGATGGCCTTGGAAATCCTGACCGAGCTTCTGATTGGAGGGAGAAGCAACCTCGCAGGTTTTAGTGCTCTGAACATCAGGAGAGGAAGCTGTGCTTGCTCAGATGCTCATGTGGAGCACTTTAATCAGCTTCTGCATGGACATGTAGCTGCTCTGCTGCACGAGCTGTGCAGTGCCCTCCAATGTGCACAGGCACGACAATGCCTTGTTCTGATGACTCATGGGAGGTGTCAACATCTGCAATTAAAAATAGGGCCCCCAATTAATACACGCTCCAGCTTATTTTAGGCTTGCAGGCTTCTGACTGGAAATCATTTTTGCCAGGTATTTATTTTAAAGAACAGAATTTTAAATGGGGGAGGGGAAGTGAGGCAGCAGAAATCAATTTATTCTCGGTATGGTTTTCTTGTCATATCCTAAATCCTTAAAAATGAGGGGTTCTCTGTGGCCAGAGATAGAAACCTATCACACACTGAGCTTCCAGGCTTATAAGCCATTCACTGAAAGTCAAAAGTTTATTGAAGGGGAGCTGCAATTTAAACTTGTTTCCTCTGAAGTATTATTAGCATTTGACAGACACTGATAGATGCTACTAAAACATCTTTGAAAGGCAAAGGAATAATTCAGCCAACAGTTCCACTGATTTTGCTTTCTGATATATCCTCTCATAAAAACATTATCCCTTTGATGGATTTTTTTTTATTTTCCAGAATAGAGTGCTGTATTTGAAAAAGAGAAACCAAATATTTCCTGCAGTTTTTTTTTTTTTTTCTCATTGATGAAGAGCTTGCAAGAGGGAAAAGGTCACTGCACTGGGATGCAGTGACATAATTAATATGAAATAATTAATACCTAAGACAGATTAGAGCAGAAATAATGGGTGGGCTCTGCCTGAAATACCCAGTGCAGTGCCATGGGTTACTTTCCTCATACGAACAGGAAAATGTGAGAGTTGACTATTGAGGAAATTCCTAGCTGACTTTAAATTGTTTCTTATGAAAAGCTATTAAGTTTAAAAAAAAAATAGAATAAAATTAAAAAAAATTGAATCTCTCTTTTTCCTTCGTCTGGCTTTGTTTTCTGACTCTCAGCTCTGCTCATAACTTTGGGCAGCTAAAGTTTTCTGCGAGACTGCTCTGAAACTCCCTTTTTTCATGAGCTTTTCCCTCGCCTTCAATCCCTATGCTCTTCCTCTTGAATTATTTAGCAGCACAGATAACTTATTGGCATGAATCTGTCACCCTTGTCAAGAGTTTATCTACCTCTTTTCTCTGATAATCCCCCATGACTAGCTCATCTTTCCTTTTGACCCACATTCCACGAACCTTTGAACCCTTACTTCTTGTTGTTGTTGCTGCAGCTCCACCAATTCCATCTCTGCTGAGAGTGTCTCACATTGCAAGGCCCAAAACTGCTCATCAAATGTTAATGGTGTCTGTCTTATTTCCCCATAATGCTAAAATAACTGTGATGTTCTGTGGGCTTGCCCACCCCGAGAAACCAGTGCAAGGGTTGAATTTATAGCTCCTCACTCCCCACACAGACATTTTAAGGGCACACTGGGTAGCAGATGACTTCTTACACTATTAAACCTGGAGTAAGGCACCGTGAACTTAAATGTTCACGGGGCTTTGGAAAGTGGCAACTGGGGCAGAGAAAAATCTGTAGCAGAGAAGTCCTATATCCTTAAGCAGCTTCTTCCCTGTCTCTAAGAAGGATTTTCTTGTGGTTATAGCAGCATGGAAGAGAGTTGTGCTGCGTCTCCTGCTGGGGAGACAGCAAATAATATGAAATGGTTAAAAATTTCCCTTCAAATCGGTGTTTCTTTGCACTGGAAGCTTGGTTTGCAGAGATGTGCATATTAATGAATTTGTTCTTCTGCTTCCTTTGAAAAAGCTTTTCTTGTGAGGGCAGTAAAGGAAAAGACATGCAGGAATATTTTCATTGTTTGTTGTTGTTGCCCAAAACACCGAGGACTTGAGCTGCAGCTCAGAATTTCCCAGGAGAATTGTGACAAAATTTAAATATTTTTCATTTTCAGCTCTATTTTTAATTAAAAGGTCACATTTTCCAAACAGCTCAAGCTTTACCATCTCTCTGCTTCAGTTCTCTGTCTGTCATTTGGGATTATAATTCTTTTCTATCTTTTTTTTCCCCCCGTCTATTTAGATTATAAAACACCTCTTACTGTGTGTTGATCCAGTGCCGAGCAGAATGGGATCCTGAACTTGGCCGGTGTACAAAGTTGCTACTATAATGCAAATCAATATTAATAAATGAGCATCAGCCTACTTTCCTTTTCACCTTTTACATTTCACATGTTTCAGTCAATATGCTCTTGCAATTATTGCTGGACTTTCTCTGCTCTTATATATCTATATATCATCTAAAATCATCTTTAAACCCCCACTGTGATCGATGTCTCCTAAGAGTACGGCCCTATAATTATTTTCTGTCCCCTGCTGCATTACCTTATTCTTCCCTACTGAAAAGTGTATCACACATTTGCTTGCACATAAGCCTAATTAATTTTGTCAAATTATTTTTAATTCGTTGGCTTTGTTCCATCACATTTGTTGCCCTTCGTCCCCGATGCTAATAAATTTATTCTCTTTTCAAAATACACCTGCTGCCAAGTTTACATATGTAATATGAAAAGCAGTCCCTAAATCATCCTTGATGGGGCCAATCCCATTGCCTCGGCCACCCTTTCGAGACGCTGCCGATGACTTATTCCTTGTCACTCAGCAGCCTTTTCCGGAGCCAGATGAGCAGAGTTTTCCCCACTTACCGGGTATGCTGGCTTTGCAGATTAACCTTTTGTGTGGTGTGGCTTTTAAATTTGCATAATTTATGTCATCTACTTCACCCCTGCCTGCTAATTTGGTGCCGTGCTCGGCAATGTCACACGACGTGGAGAACTGCTGGGTGCTCTGAGCTCAGCTGCACATCCCCCTGGCTGTCCTGGGGGGCAGCCCTTCATTCCACCTGGAGACAGCAGAGGGTGAGAACATCACTGACATCACTGCACTTCCTCACCAGGGAAAGGAAAAAAAAAAAAAAACCAATTAGAGATACCAAATATTTAGGGAAGGGTTTGGTTTTCTTTTCAAAGAGGGAGGAAAAGGGAGGATTAACAGCGCTGTGATGAATTGAATAAAAGAAAGCAAGGCTGACACAAACCTTGCTCCAAAGCTAAGCAGACTTTAAATGGAGTATTTAAAGGTAATTTGAGAGGAATTTTGTCGTTGCACTGAATGCACATTTGTCAAGATGCCACAGCAGGTTGACCTTCCGATGCTGCTTAAGAGATCTGAACTAGAAGGGCTTGACACCTCATGAGTGCATCAGATATCTCAGGCAGCTCTTGAGACTGACAGGCCTTTTTTGCATCCATAAAATTAAGCTTGAGCATCTTTATTCTTTGGTGCCACCAGGTCTGGCCTTCTGAGCTTCTTCCAGCAGAAATACAGAGTTTTCAAGGAGGAAAACTGAAACAAGGATAGGTGGTAATCTTTCTAAAAGAGAGAATCAATTAATAAACTCTCCTGGATTTGCTCCAGGTCCATCTTTGCAGTAGTGTCTTCGGAAGCACTGCCATCTGCGAGCAGTCAGGAGTCCCCAGGCAGCACAAGATCATTCAGTGTGTGAATTATAGACTTCAGCCTTGAGAGTATAAATGATGGTCAGGAGCAAAAGAGGGCAGATAGAGAGTTGTAATCATTCCAACTTCAAAGTTAACTCAGCACTATATTGCTTCATTACAGGGCAGGAAATCAGCGAAGAGATCTGATTAATCCTTGATGGAATTTCCTTGACATGCCCTGGTTGTTAAAACAGACTTTCTCTAGTACCTTCAGGCTGTTTCAACAACAAACATTTGAACAGCTCCCACAGCACACAGACTCCAGGAAAGCTGAGTGATCTACGCTATGGATCATGCCTAGAAAGAGAGGAGTCAAGGCAACAAAATGCCCTGACACACCAGGAAAATGAACTTACCTGATCAGTTCATCAGCCTTTATTAATAAATTGATGCAGTGCTATCCCGTAACACAGAAGGCAACATTTGGTCTGAATTTAGTGATTGATAACTTTTTAATGGCAACCATTAAAATGCTACCAGGTAGGTGTAGCTGTGCCTGCCTGGAACAGGGGAGGCAGAGCAGGAGCTGTTCTAGTAACACTCTGAAAATCTGTAAAAGTTGATGTGACGTAAACAGCTCCACAGGAGTTTGCAAGATCAGAGCAAAATCTGCATGTGCAGCAAACACAAATCACAAATGACATAAATATTCTGATAGATGAGTAGAACAAGGGGAGAGGCTGGCCAATCACCCCCAGATAAGGACTGATATATGTATAGATACAGCTATATAACTGTATAAATATACTTTAGAATGCATTAAATGTACCATGTAGTTCCTGTAAATCTGGAAGAGTAGTCAACTCCAAGGGGTAATTGTAGTCTCCTGACCTGTAGCCCCTGCAGCAAGTCACAGAAGCACAGAGCTGATTATTTCTCAGAAATACTCTCTGAGGTTGTAAAATATATTTTGCTCAATACAGCGATGGTGGAGCTTGGGGTCGTGGGGAGAGTGAATTTGCAAAGGCTTTGCAAGAAGCCTTAAAAAGAGGAGGGTTCTCAGAGCTTCACCTCTGTACGTCCTGGCACACAGATCAAACTGAAGCAAATCCACAGGAACCCACGTGCACACACACACACACAAACCAGCTTACACTGAAACCCCCTTTAAACACTGCTTCTCCCTCTTCAGAATCTCTCCCCTTTGTGAAAAGTCTCATTGGGATAATCTCATTATGAGGTATCTCCTTGACAGGTTAATCTTCTCAGTTACCTCCTGGAGATTTTGCCATCTTTTAATCTGGAAGAAGATCGGATAACATCTACAGATCAATATCTTCTTTGTAGTCATGTTCCAAAGGCTATGAGAGCTGTTCTCCCGTGCAGTTCAAATACCTCATTAAAGATTTCTCACACTCTAAAACCCTTCCAGAGATATCATGCCTTCATTTGCTATACACTCACTATAATGTTCCTTAATTCACTCAAGTGTTTTAATGTCTGTCACAATGACTCTTCTTTCCTTAAAGTCAATATATTTCCTTAAAATAAACTTAACAGCTCCTACACATTTTCAGCAAGTAGTATATTAGTTTGAACAAGCTTTAAGTGAACCATATCAGAACATTTCTTACGATGCACTGTCATATTCGCTGCACATTTCAGCACGGATGTGGTATCTTCTCATTTGTTAGCTTTATGTCTCCTGTGACAACAAATGAAAATGATCTCCTGAACTCTGATTTTTCTCTTTTTGCCTTCACTTCTTAGCATAATTACATTTCATCATCTTATTGACTCTTTTTTTCCTCTAGTAGAATTATTCACATGTATTAAGATCTTTGAGACTGCATTAAGAAAAAAAAATGCAGGGTTACCTGTTGAATGTTCTTTGCTTTGTGCGTGTTGTCAATCAACAAGATTTCTGGTGCATTAGCAGAATTTTTTGTCTTTTCTAAACAGCATAAGTGAGTTATATGGGCCAAGACGTTTCTAACCTTTACCACTGCCAAATGCTGGGGTTTGCATTAGTCAATTCTATTCACCAAAAAGCAGTGAATAAGTGAACTAGGCATTTCCTTCCGTGGAAAATATCCTGAGGACAAAAACAAAGAATAGGTGTATCAGGAAGACAAATGGAATAAACTATCCAAAGTTATATGAAGAAGTAAGACTAGCACTGAATGAGTATTTCACTCAGGAAGGAAAAAGAAAAATAATGATTTTCCATTCCACCCTTTGGTAAGCTTCAGTGATTAGGAGTCTGAAAATATACCTGGTCTCAATTTACACGGCAAGCTGTTTATTAGTTTGTCAGATCTCTCATAGGCAGAAGCTAATTTGCTCATAGGGTATGCTGTAATTATATCACTGAGTAGTTGTTTTAAGGGATCCAGTTTTAATATCTTCCTCTTTGATGTAGTCATTTAATTACAACACAGCGCAATTGATTAATTGCAAGTACAATTTTTTTTTTTTTCTGAGAATTCACCTACAAGGTACAGTAGAATATTGGAAAGTGCAAGGGAAAGAGCTGCAGGACTTATGAGGTCAGCAGAGCATCTACAGAATAGAGACCTGTTTTCTTTAGGCAGAAATACAGCATGTGCTGTACAGGTGAGAGGATTCTCTGTTGAGTTCCCCCTCCCTTGCATTTCTATTTAATACCCTGGGGGGTGGGATCTTCAATGCCTCTGTATTCCCACTTGTCAGAGCTCTCTTAATGCCCCTGATCCACAACTCACTGAGTTCCATGAAAAGATTTTTTACCTAATTCAGAAACCTTTGGACTTCTCGCCTTTCTCTCTGATCTGCTCGTTACCTCAGCCCTCTGAGGGCAGGACAGACAGTTGTGATGACTGAATCAGCACGGGCTCCTCACCTCTGCTCACTGCTTGGGTTGCACCAGCCTTGCCCAGACAGCTGCTGGAAATCAGAACCTGTCAGATGACGCCCAGATTGCCTTGTTACCTTTGTCTCCGTAATTTTTCCCAGCAAACACAAAGGTTGCAGACAGGCTAATGGTTGGTGAGACAGTTGGTGTCAAGGGAAAGCCTGTTCAGTGAGGGTCTAAACTGCAGGTAACTAAGAACAGGAGACAAAACAGGATATAGGCGTTGCAACACTAACACAAAACCTGGCTTTTGGGGACCCTCAGGAATCCACAGAGCCTTGTATTAGGTCAGAGGCTGCTGGTAATAAGAGCAGGTTATCCTGTGTGCAGCTCTGTATTAATGCTACAGCATTTCTTGTCATCTGAGGGGGTGGTGGCTCCTGAAACGCACCCCAAGCCCTCCAGAGGCCTTGCCATAAGTCCAGCCACACAAGTCTCTTTGAGGAGGAGGATTGCAGTCAGAGTAACTCCAGGTCACACTCTGGGGTGTGTTGAGGGGGAAATCCAGCTCTCTTTGTCCTCTCCTCCTCTGCATTTCAAGCAGCACCCCTTAGGAGAGAGGAAGGAGGATGGGGAGCAGCAGTCTTGAACTCTGCCAGAGTCCCTTTCAGCTCTCAGTATCCTTTTGAGGATCTTGGCCTTCAAGCTTTACTTTCTCAAGCAATTTACTGCAATGATCAGTAAAACAATACAGGAATGTTCTTTAACTCACCGTGAAAAGGTTGAGCTTTAAATCTAATGAAATTTAATTACAGCATTAACATTGTACAGATTCTGATTTTAATTCAGAACACCAGAGTCATAGGGAACATCTCGAGATTTAACTCTGTCCTAACTTACCCTGCTTTATGTGGGGGATTTTCTTTGTAGACAAGAGGGGAATATTCTAGTACCAGATTGATAGGGAAGATACTGCTTTGATAAACACCTGAACAATGCACTCAGCAGGGTTCAAACAGCCTGACATTCAAAATTAATACCATAAATGTGACCCTAAAAACATCTGCAGTTCTAAAGAGAGCCATTAACTTTTGCAGTGTCGACCTGTTCACTCTTACATCAGTTTAATTAGTGTACAACATAAGACATGGGAGTAAATATCACATGGACAAGCACAATAATCATTGTTGGCTTCAAACAGATAAACTTTCTGATGAGCTGCAAAGCATTAAAAAAGCCACCTACACATTGCCCACACATACCCATGACAACAAATATACATAAACATCAAGCAGGAAAAAAGCTGCAACCTATCAAAGTTTTACTTTTCATCATCTGAGGCCAGTGTGATTGCATTTGCATGCCTTTGCTGCTTTTTTTTTTTCCCCCAAGGACAAAATGAGGGGGGAAAAAGTGTAGAAATGAAAGTGCTTTGAAGCTTCTGAATGGTTTTGATCTAATGTCCAAAACGAATCAACAGTTACTTAGTGCAAGTGTGTGCTTGTTATAGGACATTGCTCGTGCCCTCTGAAAATAAATCAGGATGGACATTAATCAATATGTGAATGTGCACAGCAAAGCAACTGGTGGCACTGCAGCCCTGCCTTTTACCTTCTCAGATCTTGTCCACCCAATGTACAAAAAGTGTTGTAAATTCAATGCAATTAGGACTCTTTTTCACTCTCTTGAAAGAGGAAGGCTTTTGGTATTGGTATATCTATTATTTTTCAGTGGTAAACCAAAACATCTGATAAAGGATTACTCTACACTGCAATAAAGCATAACATACATTCCTTTCCATACGTGTGTACTGACATTCTTTTACTGGCATGGGCTCAAATCCACTTCTTGGATGCAATAAGCTTTATATTTCCCTCTGCTTTTTTCATTCTGTTTACCTGGCATTTACCCAAGACTCTGGACCTTCTCTCCAAATGGTTTTTACAGCAGCAGGAAGGGGTTTAAGCTTCCAAGAAGCCCGACCCTCCCTGTGAAACACCAGATGATTTCTGCTCAGTGAGATGAGAACATCCAATATCCTGCAGAACTTGTCAGTGTGAATGGGTCTCAGGGCAACATCCAAAGGGTTATGAGCTTTTGTTGTTGTGTGGTTTTTCTTAGGTAATAGGTTGTGAAATGGGTCCTGACATTGTTTCAGCTGTGACATTGTAGCTTGGATTGGAACCACTGGCCTATATGAGATCCTTCATTAATGTCAGTTCAACAAGATCCTTCCCTGCTCTCCTCTGCAAAATTTTATGAACTCAACCACCCTGTTTCAGAGAAGACACGATGTGCAGATGTGGGTAATAGGAGTGATTAGGAGCAGGGAGAGGCTTTCATTTAAATGGAGGCAGAAACAGCACAGAGAATGTAACGCGGAGGCAAGAGAAACCCCAAGGAAGGGATGGATGAGATGAGTTAAATCAGGGGCAGAGGAAAAAACACTGCCTAATATTTGCCCTCTCACTTAATGAAGCCACAATCAATTGATCTGAAAGGCAGCAAATTAAAAGCTGATACAAAATAAAAGAAAACACAGCGTGATCCATAGCAGCACTAACCAAAATGAAATATCACTGAGGACAAAAGCTAAATTCAATCCAGAACCAGATTAAATATGCTAATAACGTGAAAGGGGATAGTTACACTGCAGAGAAACACAATTGATTTTATTCATATCAAGTAAAAATTACTGTGATATAGGTCATAAGTCAACTGCCACTAATAAGGTTTAGAAGAATTTTCCCTAGGATCATTTTCCTCTGGACTAGGCAGACTAAAGAGCCAATAACTTCTGTGTTCTTCCAGCAATTACAGCCAAGCTTTTCACTGTAGATATATAGTTATGTCAGAGGGTGGAACAATGTTTGCATATATACTCAATATCCAAGACAATGTCTGGAAATAAATGGGTCTGTGCGCAGTGGAACCAGTGAAACTTTGTGCAGCTGTCTTAAATCAGAGCTGCTGTGTGAATTCCCTTTAAATGCCACTTTTCTCATCAAGTACAAAAGGATTTTTTAATGTCTGTTTCTCCAAAAAGCTAAACATCCTAGGGAAAATATTTTTGGCCATTGGTAACACACAGTAACTTTTAGCTCAGTGGCAATAATAGTAGAGTCTGTTTTCCCTGTTTACCCGTAGAAAACTTACAGGACCTTAAGAGCTATCAGATTAGCCCATGGGCATAAAATGGGCATGAAAATACTTTAAAAAGAGACCAATAGCTCAAAATGCACCCAGAGCACACTGTAATTGCATAAGCATTACAGTGAGAAAGCAGGACAGAAACATTAATATGGGAAGTGCACTCCAGCCCAGCCGCTTGCCTCCCCCACACTCCCCCAAAAAATCATTCAGGAACAGCAGATTGCAAAGAGCAATCACGCCAGCCACAGGTTGGCAATCATATCTTCTCCAAACAGCAATCATGGCTCACACTGATGGACAACAACATGTGAGAAACTGTCACTTTGATATTTAAAATCTGTGGTGTGTAAAGCGCTGTCAGTCTCAGACGGTGGGATCCGAGTTACTGGAGAAGAAACTACAGAAATAACAGGACCTGAAATGGACCCTACAAGTCAAAATGTTTATTTTTTTCCCAACTCTTCAACGTTATTTGTCTATGCTACAGACTGTACAGCTCATTTATTTACCTGACACTGCATTTCAGTGAATAACGTTTGGTCTCGGGACTGGAAAATTGTATTTTTTTTCTCCCAAGCTCTTCTTGCCAGTTAGTGGGGACGAAAAGATGTATTCTCTCCCTCGGCTCTAAGAGCTGAAAGCAAAGTTGTCTAAGGCCAGTTTTGAGGAGAGAAAGAGTGTGTTAGCTCCATCCTCCCTGTCCTGTCCCTATATATAGCACTGCTGTAATGGTGGTAATGCAATCGGGGATGCCGAGGAGGGATTAAGGGCTTGACCCACTCAAACTTTATGGTTTCCCAGCTGACAGTGAGAAATTACTTCCTGTGTTCCCAGTGCCAAAGAATGACTTAACTGGAAGAATTGGATTTTTTTTAATATATATATTTTTTTTTCTTTTTTAAAAGACAGACAGAAGGAGGGAGTACTGATGGTTTTATGAGAAGCACAGAACAGCAAAAATCATAATGGATTGTCCAGCACAAAATGTCCGTGGGATGAATGAGGCCCTTAAAACATCATGGCTTGGGCTGAAATACTGCCAGGCTTTTGAGTAGTTTCAAGACTTTGCTTTCATTTTCAACTCTAAATCAGTTGTCCCATTGATTCAATACCCTTTTCATTGGGAGGATATTTATAAAGGGAGGCAGGGATTTATTTATTTATTTATCTATTTATTTATTTATTTATTTTTAAGTGCATAGATAACTTCAAAGACCAAAAACTCCCCCCCAATGACACACCTAGTAGGGTTTCCTTCTGGAAACTGAGCTGCACTGCTAACACTGAGAAACCAGTAAATTCAATGTGTTCTCCTGTACAATACTAGGAAGAAAGTAAACTGATGCTTATACAAGGGATGGGAAAGAAAACCACAGAAGCTGTCGTGAAACAAAACACCAGTGTTAAAGTGCAGGGGGGACAAGATCCAAAGATGCAGCAAATTGTTGCAATAGAGCAAATTCTGTTCTCTGCATCGTCTGAGAGGAGGGTCTGAGAACTGGCCTGATACGTGAAATGATGGAGCAGCTACAGTCACCACACAAATTGACAAAAACCTGATTCAGTAATTTAAGATTTAGAATGGGCTAATGGAAAGATCATAAAATGGGGAAGAGGTGAGCATGACACTTATTCCAGCTGGAGTTTCTCCATTAATCTCCACAGGCTTTGGAACAGGAACTAAGTGTGCTCCTGCACAGCCCTCTCTGAAGCAGGTCTAAAGCCATCTATCTCAAAGGACATTATTTGCATTATTTGCATTATTTGCATTATTTCATTGCAAAGACTTTAGTAATTTTTGAAACCCAAATTGCAGGGTTTTTGGATAACCAGCACCTAGGAGAACTCAGAGAACCTGCACCATCTGAGAGATGTGCCAGTCATGCTGCAGAGCCACAGCTGAAACTTCTGCAGAAGTGCCAGCTACAGCAGTTGTTGCTTTTGTTTGTGTGTTATTGCCACTGACTCAGTGTCCTTTAGCTGCCACGAGCTGGAGCTGATGTGACTGTCCTTCAGAGAAATGAGTAAGATCTCTAACTGTATTTTCATGCTATCAAAAAAATCTGTCTGGGTGGCTTTACCTGGACATTGTTTGGTGCTTTTTGTTTTATTTCTTGGAGATCTACTGACAAAGTGCTGTCCTGAGCAGAGCACTGCTAGTAATTCATGAATTTCAGGCAAATGTTCAGCATTTCAATGATGAAGAGCATTGCTGCTATTGGAAGGAAAACTGGTCTGGAGTACAGACCCATCTGTTCCTTAATAACATTTAGAGGCAATATTCCATTTCTACCTGGCTCCAGTCCCTCCCACTCCTCTGGGCTGGGATGATTTGTTTTCAGCAACATCCTCATTACAGGAAGGTACATTAACAGTTTCTTTGATTTTCCCCTCTCCCAAAGCACCCTCAGCTGAGGGACACTGTGAAGTGGAACTGCTCGTGCCAGTATCTCTTTTGCCTGAAGATTTCACTCACACAGTTTATTCTTCTCTCCCTTCTCCTCCTCCTCCTCCTCCCCAGCTGACAGTGCCAGGACGCCCTTGCTGCACTCCACAAACGGTATGAGCCTAATTATGGATTATTTTTTCCAGACTGGATCTTAGCGAGTTTAAGTGGGAGACAAAATATTTAGTTTCTACAAATTAATGAGGACAACAGAGCACACATCCGTTGTATGTCAATTAGCAACATATGGTGTAAAGCTTGCAAAATAATGATCAAACAATAAAGAAATGAAAGAATGTAGCTGTTTCTCCTCTCTTATCAGCTAAGTATGGCACGTGATGCTTGTTGTATGGATTTTCCAAGCAGATTGTGGAACACCTGCAAGCACGGAGGTATTCCTTTATCAGGGTAAGCAGCAGGTAGATTTTCTATACAAAATAAATAAATAAAGATGTTAGGAAGCTTGAAGGGTTTTGGTGGTTTTTTTTTAATTATTTTTTAGGGGGGATTCTGATGTTGTTGTTTGGTTAGGGTTTTTTTTTAACAAAAATCAAATTATAGAGGAGGCAGTAGAACAGATTTTTAAAACTTTCAACCTTTCCACCTTTTTTTTTTTTTTCTTTATGTGCACCAACCAAGAATTGGAGGTTTTGTATACACAGGAGCAGCAAAGGGAAATGGGAAGGAGCTGGGATGTTCTTGCCTGCTGCAGCCCCTCTGCTCTTGCAAGCAAACTCTCCTTCCCAGGATATGTTCATTTATTTCATATTCTCACTTCTCAACCTGGCTCACCAGCCCAAAAGAGGCAAACTTTTCCTCTAACACTTTCTGCAAATCTGGCCATTTATTTAAATGTGAAATATAAATTAAGACTTGTACTGAGATCTGGCTTCAAAGCCTCGTGCAGCTTTGTTATATGAAACCTTTATTAGTCTCCCACTATGAGCTATCTGCAGAAAAATCTCCCCATTACTACAGACAGCTATGTTCTTTGTAGATAATATATGTACATCCTCAGATCCTGATTTTCTAAGGTTATAAATCCAACACTCAGCAGCAAATCTAATACTTGAAAACACACTTTACTGTTGATGACGATGAAAAATAGTATTCACTGTTTTCAGCAGCAGAACTGCTTGCTTGATCCAGTCAGCCTAGATGCCCAAATTGTAAAGTGAGTTTATTTGCCTGCAGAAGTACTTGCAGGATGATGCCAAGGGACTGAACAGAAAGACAGATGGGGATTACTGGGCCATGGGATCAGGAGGAAGAGAAGAAAACTGGATTATGAAAGAAGGATATGGATGCAAATGGCCATCTTTAGCTGCAGTTGTGTGACAGCTCATGGTGTGGAGATAAATGGTGGGGAGGTGTCACCGTGTGCCATTCTCATAATAAAGGAATATTTGTGAGTTTTGAGGACCAGGCAGACCATAATGGAAGTTTAATATTGAAATTTTCTTAAATTTAGAGGTCTTCAATGTAAAAGAAAAAGCAAGGAGGGAGGGGCATCGTTGTCATGAATAAGGCTAAAGATGTCCGTTTTCCTCCTACCAACCCCAGAACTGCAGATCTCACCATGCCTCTCTTCTCAATCCATCTCCACAGGTTCAGATCAGCTCCCTGGTCTGTCACTGAACTGAATCCCATTTGGCAGAGGCAAGAGAGGACTTTGGAGGAACCCAGGATATTCCCAGAGGTGTACCATGGGGGGAAGGAAAGCAGAAGTGGAAGTGTAGTGTAGCAAAACAATAGAACAACTTCGCATCTTGGAAAAGTATCAGATTCTAAAAATAATAAAGGAATAAGCTTTGGTGTCAGTCATAAGTGGGCTTAAGCTGCGATTACCTGCAGTGGAAAATGCTAATAACTTCAGTTATGGCTTCTATAAAATGAATGTTATCCATTAAAAGGACATTATCTCCTCTTTTTTCATATGCATGGACAGATTCTGGGGTGAGGCAGAGCAAGTGCTGGAAGGAAAAAAGACCCAGCCACTTATAACATAAGATCCAGAGCTATAATATGGACCAGACCTTAAATTCCAGAGGCACTGTGGAACCAGAGGAAGGGCACTGCAAGGAGAGGTGGAGGAGAGGAGGCAGGGGTGCCACAAAGCCTCTGGCCTGGGCTTGAGGGACAGCCACGAGCAGGCAGGAGAGTTCAGCATCTGTGAGGGGAAGAGGAGTCAGGATCAACAGCAACACAACCAGCGATGCTGAGACTCTGTGGGAGAGGGAGCTCTGCTTCTGATGGATGTCTGCAGAGATACCCATCGTGGGATAACTTCTGAGTGGAGACAAAGCCAGCCAGCTCTCCCCACTGCTCAAGGTCAAGTCCAGGTAAGGAACATAATGCTCTTGACTGCACTGCAAAGAGAAAAATCACTTTGGTGCCTTGTCACTGAGTTCAGTTTCCAATCAGCAATCACAGTGCAAAATCACACCTGGTTTGTGTCATGAGGAGGGAGCCCAAGTAGATTCTTGTGGCTTCTCCAAGGAAAACTAGACTGGAAACAACTCGTTTATATAGGCCACCAATTAGTTATTTAATTATAACTTTCACCCTCCACGTACAGAGTTGGATTTGAACCGGTAATCAAAGGATCTCTAACTCATACCAACAGCATAAAGCAAATATTCTGGGTTCTTTTGGCTCACAGAAGAGATTAAACATTCCTCTTTAAGCGTTGTGATTTCTTTTTTTTTCTTTCTTGTAGAGTCAGAAATAAAAAAAATCGTTTCCTCTTTGTTGTACCATGAAATCTCCCTTTTCTAATGAGTATATGAACCAGTCATTTCGCTCTTAATAGGCCACTTACTGAATGTGATGGAGGAGATAATTAAATCTGACAGATATTCGTATACATCTATCTTAAAACTAGCACTCAAAGATTATAAAAGCCATAACATTCTCTTAATGAAATATGGCTGAACACGAGAAAAACACATTTCACTGTTTCTGAAAACAACTGCAAAAGTGAGAGATAAACACTGTTAACACTTGATAAGCCCCTCTGGTTTTGATATGTACCGCGGACATAACAGAAGCAAACAAAAAAAAAACCCTTTTTGAAGTAGATGAAAGCTGGAGATAAATTTGTTTGGCATCCAAACAAGAGAGAATGAGTCTGAAAGTCCAAGAGAATATGTGCAGTGTAATTACTGAAGCAAAAGAGAGGCCTTTTATAACTTGTAAAGTAAATGGAAATGAAAGGAAAATTCATTTAAATAAACCTTTTCCAAACTTCAGTGCTGGGTTTCAGTGGACATCAGTCAGTTCCTGGGTGGTTTTAAAAGGGCTGGATGGTGAAATATGGTGGGAAATCAACTGGATCAATAGCTCCCAGGATTTCCTGCCTTCAATCTCACTCCTGCTCTGTTCACCCAGATGGGTCCCTGGCACTCACACTTAACTCATTTAACTGAGGGGCAAGGAGATGTTCTGGAAGGTGGAGAAGGAATTATTACAACATTCAGCAGCCATGAAAATGGGATGACCCTTAGGGCTCATGAGCTGACAGCTACAACCAAGTGCACTGCCAGGAAACCACAGGTGTGCAGCCAGGACCCAAAGCCAGGACAGTGGGAAGGAGCACCAGGGGAGGACGATGCTCCCACTTCTCACCTGCCACGGGAAGCCAGGTGCTTGTTGAACAGCTGCTCTGGAAAAGTGTAAGCAGTCAAACCTTTATGACAGGTGAGAGATACCAGAAAATAAAACAGTAATTAAAAAAAAACAAATATATATATATATATAGATATCTTTGAAGAAGCCCAGTAAAAGGGATGTGAGGAGGAAGGTTGCTGCGGGGAAGGTGGAGGAGCAGACAGGAGCACTTGGTCATCTTGCTACCAGGTCTCAGACATAGAAAAAATGGCCTTCAGGCTACAGGGATCCCTGTGTGCTGAACAGGATTTCAGTTGGATAGGGTGATGCTGTGGGATCACCTGAGACTCCTCTCCAAGGCTGATGTTGAGTTCCTACTTTAAATTTTATGCTCATTAAAAAGTACATGTTTGCCTTCCTGTGGGGAAGGAGCCGGTGGAAGGATTGCTGAGGTTGTTGTCCTTCTGACTGCATTTCATGTTGCTGCAGTTTGACTCCCTGAATTCAGAAGCCAGGCCAGGATCCAAATTATCCGAAGGGCAATAACTTCCTTTTCCTTCTTACAGACAATCCTCTCTCAGACACCCGCAGAATCACTACCCACTCCTTAAATTGATTTCCAAGGGATCCCTTGTTTACACAGTGAAATTATCGGGGGAAAATAAAGAAAGCCACATCATTTTCAGGGCTGTAAAACCTGCTTCTGGCACGGATAAACTCTCCTGCTCCTCCTGTCCCTCTCAGGATGTTGCTCTTTTTGGAACGTTTCTTGGGTTAAATGATTTGATGAGCAGCTTCCAGCGGAGAAAAGTACTCACCCCCCAGTTTTGCACCAAGAGCTGAATACAGGGTTCCAAGGCAACGGTGGAGCTGTGTCGTGCAAGTGTTTGGGACGTGCCCTCTCAGGTGATTAGTGCTGTAAGATCCCAAAACTTGGCCTCATAAATAGAAGCGGGCATTCTGGAGCGGGGCGATGCCTGGCGGTGGCAGGATGTGCTCCAGGAGTTCACAGAGTTAGTGGGATGCCTGGATGCCCTCTGGGGTGAAGGGAGAGGATTAAGTGCCTCAGAATGAGATTCAAAGCAGGCAGCAAGTAAAGCAGGGAACACTTAAGCCTGCCTTAGGAAATACTAAAGAGATGGGTGTATTTGAAATCCTCCAGATACCCAGAGTTTAGCACTGACCCACATCCACGAGATAGGAGATGCTGTGAAAATGGGATTCAGAGCCCATAAGCCCTTTCCAGAATTAATCTGTCACCTTTGAGCAAAAGACTCCTGCTTGCTGTTAGTGTCAAGGTTAGAAAGCAGATGGAGCAGGAAGTGGAGGCTGTAACCACAGCCTTTAGAGCAGTGAAAACGCACGCCGGGGAAGCTGGAAACCTGCGCCTGAGTTCCATCTCGAGTTTGAGAGACAAAACTACATCCTTTCCTTTCCAGAGGGCTACACATTAATCCCAGGGGCCACTTTCCCTTTCTCTCTTTGGAGTAACAGTACAGCAAACATTAGCAGGGCCAGAGAGAAGGGAACAAGGTGAGGGGTGGCAGATACAAATCAGCATGGACATGGAGCTGATGTGAGGAGGGAGATGCAGCAGGTGGAATGGTAAGAGGAAACCGTGCTTTGATCATGAACAAAATTTATTTCAGGCCCCATGAGAGGGGAGAGGCCATGGGGCGAGAGGGAGAAGGTGGTGGAGAGGAGCCAAGCCACGGCAGCTGCAGGCACCGTGAATGTGCTCTCGTTACCAGGCTCTCATCTTGCACTAGGAAAGCCTTTGGATGAAACACTTAAAAGAGCAGCCTCTAGCTATTAGCTGAAGATTTTATTAATTTCCATGTATGTGCCCTTGCAGAAGGTTGAATTTCTTTCTACCTCCTTCAGCCCCGCTGTCCTCCAGCCCTCTCCCTGCATTCCGTGTTGGCAGCACTATCCAACCTGTGTCTTTAGGGAATGTGATCCACACACTTCTTCTCCTTGTGTCTATATCATTAATAGGAAAATTCAGCAGGACTCATGGCAGGCATGATTTTTAGTCTCCCTCCTCCTTTCACGTCTCCTTTTAGTCAGACAAATCAGCACCACTTCAAAGCTCCCCCAGCATCCAGAACACCTCACACCGGCTGCTTTGGAGACACTGGGATAAATCAGATCACCTGCATCTCTTCTCCTTCCATAATCTATTGCCTTTGGGGGTTTGCTTTCAAACAAAATATCAGGATAGTTTGGCATGGGCTATATTTAATGAAGCTTAGTTGCATTTTCTGTTTTCCACTCAACAAAAGGGTTTTTTCCCCCTTGATTAGCTCTGAGCCTCACCCAGAGGCTGCACCAGCAACGGGGAATCTTTTTGGTGTGCTGTGACAAAGACATGTATTTTCTAAGCACAGCAAATCTGCCTTCTTGGTAGCATCCAAAATTACTCTGCATGCCAAACATGACTGAACAACCAATGGTTTGCTATCCTGGGTTAAATGAAGAAACCTGCTGTTGCCCCCATGATATTTTATTTGCTCTTCTCCAGTCACACCGAACTCACATCACTTTGAGCGGTTTATTGCCAGACCAGCAGGTTTTCTTGCCAGTTCCCTCAGAAGCTTTTGATGGAAATTATCTAGTCCCCCTCCCGTGGATGTATTAAGCTTTCTTCTTTAAAGGAATCTCAAAAATGCAAATAAACAGTGATGGGGAAAAATAAGGCTTTTTGGTCTTCTGGAGTGAAGGGATTTTTTTTTTCCTTTCAACATACTGATATGAGGAGGTTAATGTGTCACTGCAAAAGAAATGTGGCACTCTGCTGTTCTCTCAGGGAATACATTACTTAAATTCTCACTATGAATTTACATCTCTTTTCCTGAGATGTGGTTTGGCACTTAGCACGAAATTAATCTTAAATATTTTGAAAGTATAATGTAACATCTCAGCAAACCCCTGAACTGTGATTTTTAGAAACTTCAAGGGTTAACTGAAGCTGGTTTTCAAAAGAATTGGGAATTACATCTTTAGGTGATGCTTTAGCTGCAGATGACTCTCCTACAGTTTTTAGATACCTTATTTATGCAATTGTATACTTGGGATATATTCTTATATTCTTTTGGGGTGATTTTTATTTTGAATGACTTTTCATTCTTTGTTTAAATATCATATATACATATACACATGTAAGAAATGTTATATGGTACCAAAAATTACTTTTTAACTAAACCATAGCAGAAATCCAGGAAAATCACGGCAATCCCCTAGAAAAAAGACAAGTATATCATTATAATTGTCCATCTAAGTGATTTGTGATTTCTGGAGCCACATCTAAACCATTCTGGTCAACTGCATAAGACTTGGGAAAGAACTGGTGTCGAACTCATCATTCTCTGACACTCCTATCCGATTTGTTAGGAATAATCTTCCCTGTGGACTAATTAATTGTTTTGCTTTGCAATTCATTAACATCTTAATGGTCATTCAGGTCTTGTTTGCAAATAAGGGGGGGGGGAAGCCTCAAAACATACAAGAATGCTCATTTTGTAAGACTGAAATCGATGTGTGTGTGTAACTCCTGGTAACGCTGCTGGTTCATCCCAATGAACAACTCCCCTTAAATCCAGTTGCAATGTTATATAAATTAATTACACATTATGGGAGAAAGAATCCTGTTACTTTTCAATATTTTCAGTATCACCTTGTTATGGAAAATGCTGAATAGGATTATCTGGCTGGCCTAGACTGCAGCATCTTTTATTTGATCAGAAAATCTCCTCTTGTTTTTCTTTTCCTGTTACAGAAATGAACAAATCTTGAATGTCTCCTTTTAATGAAGCTCCACCTATTTGCATCTCTTTTTTTCCTTTTTTTTTTTTTTTTGGCATTTCCCTTGATTCTCTCTATTTTTGCAGCTTCTTTTTTCAAGACAAGAGTGCCCAGATTAAGCACACACCATTTACAAAGTTACCGAGAGCCTTGTGCTCCTCGTTCATGGTCTCACCCCTGGGTTGGTCTGTGCTTGCTGACTCAGGGAGTTTTCCCTTCACAGGATGGCTATGCCTCTATTTATTTCTTCTAATCAGGCTGAGCCAAACATATGCTCCCTTGTGCTGGAACTCTCTCCTCTCTAAAATTGTTTTGGGCTGAGACTTTATTAGCTTTTTAGATCTATGCCGCTCGCCCTCCTGTTCAAATCTGCTTTTGGGGCTTTTGTTTTTTATGCCCTGTCTCCCATCAGTCCTTTTAAAACGAGTAACTGTCAGAGCTATGAGATTTATTTTTATTCTTACCATCAGCTCCTGCTAACAGAATGACCTATTCGAGAGCACGTTCCTTTGCCTGACTTTCTTTTCTTCCCCAACGTAAGAAATGAGCACTTACAAGAAAGTTTGGAGATTTGACACTGGGAGCAAAGGCGGAAGTAGGGGATCCAAGAGTCCCCAGATCAGAAGAGGAGACATCCAAAAGAATGGAATTTCAGCTGCAGACTGATTTCTGAGACTGTTTTGCAGCTTAAGAAACAAAAGAAAAGCTGGGGCTGGAGGGAAATGAGAGCAGTGTAGAGGGCACGAGGAGTCTTTGTGTTTGGGATAGAGTTTGGAGCTTAATTTAAATGATAATTGGAAGCAGGATGCAATGGGGAAAAGCAGACAATGAGGATACAAGAAAACAAAAGACTGACTGGGCCAAGTGTGAAGAGTCACGAACAAGTTCTTTTAGAAATCAAAGGCAGAGCTGCTGTAAGCTTGGAAAATCTCTTTCTCTCCGTCCTGGCAGTTGAAAAAATTCTGTTCAAAATCGGAACAAAACCAATGAGCATATGAGAATTCCTCTCAGAAGGAAAATCCTGTGGAAATTAATTTGGCTAAATCAAACTGTGTTATCCTGAAGCTGCAGTGCAGGAGGGAGCGATCCAGGCCGGCACAGGAGGGATGGACCTCAAAGCCTGAGCACCCCGGGCTGAGTCAGGGCACCCAGAGCTTGTGAACTCAACATTTCAAGCTCCCTCAGGATGAGTACCACGGGTAACCTTCTGGAGATGAGGCCTTGAGGCGAGCAGGGATGCCTGGACAGGCCTTTCTGCAGAGGGGGAGCTGCTTGCACGGGGCACATCAGCACCTCAGCAGTCAGGTAAACCTTGGCAGAACAGAACCAAACCCCCTTGGGTTTACATGAATGTTCATTCTGACAAAGGGACACTTTCTGATAAGAAAAGCATTTCCAATCAAAATCTTCACTTGACCCATTTTATTTTATTGAGACCAGTGCACTGCTGCAGCAGGAAAAGGGAATGTGAGGCAGGGTGGGGTGATATGGGATGCTCTTTGCTGTCTCCAGGCCATAAAAATTACTACACTGCATTTTCTTATGCCATGAAAATACAGTGGGTTAAATCTGATGAACTTTTGAGCCTAAAACATCAAGAAGTAGAGAAATAGTTTATTGCAAACCCAGGACTCTGCCATCTCAGTCCCCTCTGCTAACCTTGGTGACCAGTGTGCACCTGTGACCTGGAAGAATTTCACTCCTTTCAAAGATGGGAGCTTCATTTGCCTCTCCATCTGCAAATGCAAATACCTGTGCCTGGTCTTTGATGTCCCTATGCGAGTAAAATTCTCCAAAACACTAATAAATTATAGCTGTAATTCAGTTTATCATGTCCAGGCTATGGATAGCTTTGATGATTCCTGTGTTGATAGAGGTGGAAGCACTCACTGAGTACTCACCAGTGTGAGCTGAGGTTATGAACTCAGCCTCACAGAGAAAAAAAACACATCAAAAAAGCTGGTTTTCCATCCCTAGGGTTTAATTTAGATGTCCTGGATGTTCTGCCTCCCGAAGCACATCCCAGGATGCTGAGAGACAGCAAAGGGAGGGAGGGCAGAGCTCAGGTAAACAGGGATGTGCTGGACTGCTCTTTTCAGAGGCAGTTCCTGAGCCAAATCTGGCCACCTGCATTTTGCTCAGCATTTTGGCTTGTAAATAGAGAACGTTTGCAGCTGGGTAATTAAATCTATTTGTACTTATCTGCACATACATATTTTTCAGGTGGAAGTTCCACCTCCATCTTGCAAAATGTAACCTTTGATGTATAGAGGAGATAGCAGCAGTTATTAAAATAAACATTATTTCCATATCAAAAGGCCATCAGAAATCAAGGTTTTTCCCTTGGATTTTTGACATTTTTAGTGGAAATTTGGCCCCAGATAATTTCAGCAGAAGTATTACCAACCAGTGGCTGAGAGGAAACACATCTCACACAGGTATGTGCAGAGATGTGGTAACTTGTCACACATCCAGTGTTCCCAGATACTGGGATCTTCACACCTAGCAACAGATAAACTGTGGTGTTCCCCTGATATTTTGAGCCCCTAACCAGTTGTAATTTTTTTTAATTTTTTTATTTCTATTTTTTTTTTTAATATATGAAATAGACATAAAATTTATTCACAACTGCACGGCTACAAAGCATCTGTTCTCCAGAGTGACTCTAAGATGGAAATCAGAGGAAATCAGAAAAAAAACCTAAAAATCTGTAAATCTATTAAACTGTGAACAACAGAAAACTCAGCACCTGGCAGCTGTTTGTGTGAGCTGTTCTACAAAGGTATCTCTGTTAATGGGCATCATTCCCAAATGGGAAACACTTGTTAGCAATGCAGGAAATTCAATTCTGAAACTAGTCACGTTATGCTGTACAATATATAACAATAGCAGCGACCAGAAGAGCCATTTTATCCTATGTTTTGACAGAGGTTTAATTCACACTTGATTTACAACTTGACCATGAAGACCTGAAAGTCCATGCACTGGGTTTCAGCCTGGGGAGAACTTCACTTTTAATACTTTACATTAAATATAGTTTATTGTTGGCCTATTCTAAAGGTATAGAACAGCAAGGACAAAATAAAACAAAAGTTGGTGGCTTTTGGCAGTTTTGTGGCAGTTCTGAGCATCTTCTGAGCAGAAAACACAAATTATATCCCACTGACAAGCTGAACCATTGTAAAATATAAACGAAGTGAGGCAAGTTTTGGTTCTGGCGTTGCCTTTCTTTGGTTTTCAAGGATTTTTTTTTTTTTTTAAGGATTTACAGTTCAAACCCTATGAGTAGTGCTTCTCAAAGCTTGAAGTGTGTCAACTGAACACAGGCAATAACTTATAAAGCAATCTCACCACTTCTGTACCTCCCCACGAGCCCGGGTGTTGGCATCACAGTGAGCAGCACCTTGGGGCACTCCCTCAGTGCCTCTCAGTGCCACTTGTAGCACCAAGGATGGGGGTTAGAAAGATTGTGAGGGTCCCATGCAAGCACATGGAGCATCCAGGAAGCCCCCAGAAATTGAATCCTGACGAGGGGGTCCTCTGCACACCCCTCTGAGGTCTCTCTTCGTCCCACCAGCACCACTCTGGCCATGGGCTGCCTTCTCTCTCCATCCCTCAACAGCCACCTCCCATCACCAGCTGGAGCACGATGACATCCCTTTGCTCAGGGCCTGGCACTGCAAACAAACCTTTCCAGAGGTGCTTCTCCTGATGTTTGGGACCTGGGTATCAGGTCCGGGGAGTGCATGGGTTCACCCACGAGTCTGCCAGAAAGGCATCAGGTGCATCTCAGAAGTGCAGCTTCCAGCTGGTAATGGGCTGGGAACAGGGAGGGCAAGATGACTGATGAGTCTTTTCATCCAAGTGGTCTGGAAAAAGTGCAGGAAGCAGGATTGTCTGCCACATGCCCAGCACTACCACACTCCTTTTACTCCCTTATTAGAAGCAAAAACTTCAAGGAGTTAAACCCCTCCCGCACAGACAACCCCATTTACATCTCCGGTGACCCCCGGGCTCTGATTTTTACATTTATGACCAACAGTTTAAAGTCCATTCCTGGTTCTTTTTAAGTGCCTGGCCATGGCTTGATTGCCCATTACCGAGGCAATCACTTAGTTCTTTGACTCAGTGAGCAGCACAGGTTAGAGGATGAAGAGATTCCTTTTGGCAATTACCGGTTGGGAAGTTTCCCCACGTTAAATACTTGATTCTGAAGTAAATTTATAATCCTCGTTCTTTGGCCACAGCAAATAAGAGTTATACAGAGTTTTCCCATTAATTACTACTTTTCATTTTTAGATGAGGACCGAAGCGTTTCAAGCCTTGCTGAGGAAAGCCCAAGGCATGGATATGCAGGGATGTCTAATCCCAGTAAACATGCGATGCACAGAACAGGAGTGATATCAGTTAATGCAAGTTTGGCAGCCTGTCAGTACCTGTGCCAGCAAAACGCTGCTGTCGTACCCTCCGGGCATGCTGATGAGAGTCACAGGTCCGAAAAGCTAACACAGAGACATCATCAGCAGCGTGGAAAGGCTCGGGACTGGAAGGGTTTGCCATTGCCCCGTGGCAGCTTTACAGCACTGATCCCAGCCTTTGGGCACAGGGTCATGGGAGCTGCTGCCTCCAGAAAAGTAACCAGTGGGTAAAAGGCAGTGTCACCGCTTTCTGAGCAATAACCTCGAGCTGGAGCATCCTGCTGCAAAACAGGGGTCCACCTTCCTCCCCAGTGGTATTCAGGATTCGTGGTGGCTGAGGATGATGATCCACACTGAGAATATTTCTGCATTTCATGTGTCATCAGCTGAAATAAGGAGCTACCTCTGAGGCAGGGACAGGTGTCTGGCAGCCTGGAGCAGGGGCAGAGCATCCCAAATTTGGTCTGGGATTCTGGGGTTCTCTGGTCCTTGGCTGCATGACCAGAAAGTGGCTTCTCACTTTTGCTTATGTTTCACTCTCTGAAAACCGTGTGGAAGGATTTAGAGCTGCCAGGGTAAGCTGTGATATTCTCACTGTAGCTGGAAATTAATCTAAATAGTGACTCTTTCAGAGGAGGTTTGATGGAGAAAGGCAGTATCTTGGACCAAGGTTATTTGCACTAAAACCCTTGAAGATCAATGAGCCAGAATGATCAGACAATTCCAGTTACTTTTGGGGACTGCATTTCTCTTCCAAGCCAGCCTTAAAATTTGGATTTCATACATTATTCAAAGTCCAGATGCACCTAGTCTTTATGTATTTCTTGTTGCTCATAAAGTCTCTTCATTGCTTTTATTGCCACTGTAATAATAAAGTGTCCTTTTTAATATGCACAGTACAGCCACCAAGGCTGTACTTACTAAGCAAATGTTTTGGATCAAGTCAGTTTGGCATAAAGCAGATGCTGACAATTCCAAATGGAAAACCTTTCTCCAGCAGGAGCTCCCAGGAGTTGGGAAATGCTGCCATATTGCATAACACAGAGGCACCCTGTAACCCATGGAAAATGCTCCTGGGGTGTTGTTCCTGTCCATGTTGCAGCAAGTATTTTTGTCTAACTAACTTAATATGTCTAAAATCCACTGTCAGGATGTGTACAGACACAGCACAGGGCTACATGGTTCTTTTTCTACCCCTCTGCTTGTTTGCTCTGTTGGATCAAAGCTTTAGGGAAAAATATATAATAATTATTAGCCTGCATAGGCATATGATGCATTTATGTATATGTTTACATATATAAAGGCATGTATTTATATACACATATTTTAGTTGGTGTTCAATGCCACTAATCCACATTCATAAGCTGTGAGGGGTTCCCAGAGCTGGTCACAGGTTTGAGGGTACCTGCCTGCTCATGAGTCACCAAAAGGGCCTCAACTGATGGCCCCAAAATTCAGAAGGATCCAGCATGGAAACTGGAGATGTTTGTAAACCCATCTCCTCTTCGACCACTGCATTCTCCACAAGTGGGACCTGTCCTCCAGGTTTCTCTCTCTGCAGCCAGTTTGGGTGCTCCTGAGGCTAGGTTAGATCTCACACTCAGCAGGAGGCTCTGCAGGTGTGTGATTGCTGCAGCCTGGGGGGCTGATTTCAGTGGCATCCCCAGCTTTGGCCTCAGCTGTTCCTCAGCCCTCATTAGCTCTGACCACCTCCCACACCCACAGCTCCCTCTGCCCCAGTGCCACCCTTCTCCCAGAGAAGCAGTTCTCCTCCCTCCAGCCACGGCAGAACCCTCAGCCTTCACCCTCCAGGTTTTTTTCTTGGATCCCAGCCTGACTCTGGCAGAGCAGTTCAGAGGTAACAACGACCATGCAGGAGTGGGACAGCAGGTAGGACAAAGTGTTGGTTTTCCTCCTTTCTTGATGGCAGTGACTGTGCTTTGGCCCAGTCTCTGCAATGAATGTGTAGCTCTTGCACTCCTCATGCTGCTGCTTTAATTTACTATTCCTTCTGGAGTAATGTACCACCAAAGGTTTTGAAAGCTTGAGCCTGAACTGTCAATATCTGTGCTATGTGTAACCAGAAAAAGGAAGAGAGAGATAGGAAGAGCAGTTATGTTGGCTCTCAGATGTGGTTTTGTGAGCTCAGCCTTTCAATAGAGTTTCTCTGGATTTATAGTGGTGTAATTAAGTATGGAACATGGTCCTCTGTGGTAGGCAGGCAAGGAAGACAAGACCCATTAAGAGAGGCCCCTGAATTTTTATCATGCAATTTTTGTGGTGTTTTATTCATTTGATGTTAATCTATCAGTGATTCTTCTCTGTGTTTCCTATGTGTTCTCCCTGCAGCCTGTTTATTTGCCAACACTGGGGAATTTTGCTTTTATGAGGTGTTTACATTGTTTGCTTTAAGGTACCTCTTTAAGTATCTGAAACACTTTGGGTTTGTTATGTTTGAGGTAAATATAGTATTACTCTGACACGTACAACATGTAAATACCTACAGTATAAGCATTCTAAAACACTCAGAGTTGAAGCCTCAAATATGTGCTGTTTGCAATGCAGGTAGATTAGGATTAAGTATAAAATGGGTGCATAAATGAACATAGGGAAGTAAAAATTCCCTTCTCCCAAGGCAGTGGTTTAAGTCTGCCCAGATCTTGTTAATGCCCAGGTGGGCTGTGTTAGGTGCTGTGCTGCTTCACTGTGGTGGGTGTTTGCAGGGTATGGTGTGAGCAGGAGCCTCGGGAAGACTCAGGTTGAATTCTTTTCTCTGCTCCAGTTTGCTTTAATTCTGCGTGTGCCTCCACTGAGCCAAAAGGACTTCACCATTCCTGATGAAACTTGAGATAAATGCACTGAAAACTGTGAAAGTCTGAAATCGGAGGTAGCAGGGCCATGTCAGCACAGGTATATTCTGTTCTGCTAATCTCTTGCTGCTGAAGTCTGCAGAGAGGAGGGAGGTTTTAAGCTGAACAAGCGTGACAGGGTCACACAGGACTTCGTGCACCTCAGGGACAAAGTTTCAGAAAAGAGTTTCAGTTTTTCATCAACAGTCTCTGCAGCTGAAAATCAAAGAAAATTGTTTAAGGGGCTCCAACAGTGCCATACAGATGACTGTCTTGAGGGAGCAGGGCGGTTGTTAGGCCATCACCGGTGTAAGCTTATTGACCACAAAGTCGTGGAGACAATAAGCACGGAAAATGTAAGTGCGGGACTGAAAAACCTTTGGAAAAACATCTTTGTGAACATGTAGGTCCTCGGAGGATGTTCCCCACCTCCCTATTGATCTGTTGATGTAAAGTCACAATGAACGTCCTGCTCAGAAGAAAAGGACTGCTTCCCTCAGAACGTGCCTTAGACAAAGATTGTAATCACTGCTCCCTAACGACGGCAAAATCCATCCCCAGCTTCGCTGCGTGCAGCGGATCTGACAGTCTCGTGTGGGAAGGTGCGTCCTTAGTTAATTGCTGCTGTCTGCTTTATGCAGGTATTATCTACACGTCAAGCTCCGTTTCACTTAAGGGCCCCAGTTTGCCTTTTAGCAGGATTTGACGTGGGCAGGAGCAGGGGGTGCTCGGATCTCGGAGGAGATGGGAGGCGGCAGCCCCTGAGGAGGCGCTCGGTGTGGCCGGAGACGCAGCACCAGAGCCTGCATTTCCCACACGGCTCCTCACCAGGCTGCTGCTGTATTTATAGCAGCAGGGCTCTATTATGTGCGTTCTGCTGAGAATTACTGAGGCAGAGGAATGAGCTTCTGCCTCTGCCTGGCATCAGTGCTCTGTTCCGGCTCACCTCGCGGCTCCAGGAGGCCGAAAACCCACTTGAAAAGCCATCCGGGCTTCATTATTTATTAAAGCTGGGAAAAAAAACAAGTTACCCGAGTCATAAATACATGGGTAGCACCGGTTAATCCTGCAAAGGCAGCGCTCTTATCACAAGAACTTCAAGCACAAATAAATTGTTTCTGGGACCAAGCACACATTTACAAATGTGACTGAAGCTACTGGTGCTATTAAGATGAAGGTGCAGCAAGGTTTAGATCATGAAATGAGTGATATTGGGGATAATCCTGAAATACACACCTTTATTAGTAGTTCTAAGTACACTTAACAGAAGAATAAGACCAGACCAAAGTGTATTTTGCGTGGTAGTGACGTATTACATGTAATGACTTGAGCCCATCTTTGCCCTGCGGTTGTGTAACCGCTTCGGGGGATAGTTTGCCCAGCTCTGGTTTAGCAGCGAGTCACCCTCTAGAAATTGCAAAGCTCTATTCTCTTCTGTGGATGGTTGCGTGGGACTGTGTCTGTTTGCCTTCTGTGCAGACCATATCAATAAAATCGTTGATGTAAGAGCAGGGATTAAGATTACGCAAAACAGGGATTGTGTTCTGAGATTAACGTGCTGCCCTTCTGATGTCTGTGTGCAGTGGGCACGTGTTAGTGTGTCACCTTCCTGCTACGTGCACTGTAGTGGCTGCTTGATGGATTATCACCTCTTTGCTCTGTGCTGCCAAAGACTGAGAGACACAAGTTTTGTATAAGTTCAGGTTTAATTGCCTCTCACACCGGTGGCGTTATTTATCTTACTTCTAAGAGATGAAGGTCTGGAAAGGGTCTGAAGGCAGGTTTCAAACCCTTTTGAAAAAAAAAACCAACCTAATCTGCATCTCTCCTTTTAGATCACACTGTAATCCCTTTGACTGTTGTGATTACAGCAGACTTCAGAAGGTTTTCCACCAATTATAGTCTTATATCTGGATGTCATCGGTAGGGCTTAGAAGGGCGCTTTCTTGTCTTCCTCTCTCCCCACAGTAAAGCAGCTGCACAGAAAACAGATGGCACAGAGTCAATCCAGTTGAAATTAATGGAGTCAGGCTCTCCACACAAATCTCTGCAATGAAAAAGGAGAGATTCTTTTTTTTTTTTCCCAGTGAGTTGTGTACAAGATGTATGTTGTTTGTAAAGAAATTTAGTTCACGCAAGGGATAAAAAGCTGTAACCAGTGAAGAGGAAAGCCTGCTTTTAAAATCAAAACTCAACTACAAGTACACAGGAGCAGTCACACTGTCTCAGTAGATGCCTTCACGTTTGGAGTTGAAGGATGGAGTACTATTTGTATTCTGGCAAAATTATGTTTAAACCATAACTGTGCATGCAGTGATACAACATGCAGCCAAATTTTACCTGCAGATTAATAACAAATTTGTGACTGGGCTCGTTTGAACCCACACGCGTCAAGGACTACATAAACCTTTAACAATGCAAATAGTCCTTAAAAAAAAACTGATCAAAATTGTGTGGCTTCATGAATAGGCATTTGTACATTGGTGTTTATAGTCTCTGTCCATAAAAATCTGGTTGCGCAGGGGAGCAGATTTACAAAGGTCTTTTGATGCCTGCAGGGAGTTTCAAAACCACTTTAGCAATTAGGCTCTGAATACCTTTATGACTGGTACAGATTAGGTGACTAACTTATGCAGGTGCTCTGGTGAATCCCACTAGGCTCATATGTCCGTAAATAGGTGCCTGAACAACCTTTATATGTTTGCTCCACGGTCCCTGAACCTTTCGGTGGCATATTCTGTTCCTTCCTCTGAGTAATGGAATTGTCTCCTCGCTGTGAGTAACCCTCTTGTCAGGATCTAATGCCATGTCTTGCAGCTGCCCCATGTGCAGGCGGGGTCGTGGCTGCTGTTGAGCCAAGTGAGTTAATACTCCTTTTTCTCTTGCTGCTGCTTGGGGAAAGTCCCAAAGTGCGCTGCGCTTCCAGAGGGAACAAGCACGTCTTGCTGGAGCACACCTGTGTCTGGCACCAGGGAACAGCAGCCCGGATTTCCAGATCTGGATGGTGAGACCCAGGACTGCAGGTGGCTGTCCACCAGCCAGCTGGGTCGGTGCGGGGCTGTGTCGGGAGAAGCGCTGGGTGGATGTGTTAGAGACTTCTTTCTGCATGAATGTGTCACAGTCTGGCTGTAGTAAATATATCTGTGTTGGGGCTGGAGTCTTCCGCTGTTGTGATGAGACAGAATGACAAGTGTGCTCTAAAGCAACAGTCTTGCATCTTTTCAACAAAAATGCAAAAGCCTTTTTTTTTTTTTTTACTCGCAATAATCAGGGAGTTAGAAGAAGAAATGGCAGATATAGTATAACGAGGGTGAAAAAGCTTTTCAAGAGGAACAGCAGAAGGTCCTGACTAGCCATAAAATGCAGCAGGTTATGAACAAACAGGAGGGGCTGCCTCGGGATCGCAGCAGAATCCCGTTGCCAAAGGTGTAAGCTCTTTCAAAACAAAGCATCAGGAAACCTCCCACAGCCCCCGCTCCTGGAGTGAGGGAGAGAAGCACTGGAGGCCACTGGGCAGCAGTCAGGGAGTCAATTTTCGGTCTCTTTGACACCCGTGGCATTACACCGTGCATGGCCTTTATTTGCATCAGTTTGGGCTCATGCACTGACATTTTTGTTACTGTGAAAGGCACGTCTAGTTAACTGTTGCCATTTCAGGTGTGAGTGTTGGCTGGGGAAGAGGGAGAAAAGGAGAAACTTCCTCAAAACGAGCCATTGGCAGAGGAGGGAAAACTGCTCTAGCTGATATTTCAGGTGAAGTTTGACAATTGTCAGCCAAACCATCAGGCAGTTCACCCATATGCTTTCCTGTTTGAAATATTCCATTCTTTTCTACTTCCAGACTCAAACAGCCTTCAGGGATTTATAACATTTACTTAAAAACAGCAAACATTTTCAATTATTTCCACACTGTTCAGAGACCATAATTTGCTTAATGCTATGAACAATCACATTTCTCAGGGACTGCTGTGAAATGTCACCTCTAAAGGATGGCTCCCTCGTTGGTAGCAGTGAAACCCTGGTTTGCAGTTTTCATTTTTTATTTTGATTTCATTCTCAGCCAGTTCAACTTTCACACCATGCACGAGTGACTAAATTCATTTCACTTGTCAGAAGAGAAAAATTTTCATAATTAAAATCAAAACCAAGGGTAGCCTTGGGGTTGGGGCTTGGAGTTTTTTTGTGTCACTCCTAGGCTGAGGGAGCTGAGGTTGTTTAGCCTGGAGAAAAGGGGGCTCAGGGAAGACCTTGTCACTCTCTACAACCACCTGAGAGGAGGTTGGAGAGATGTGGGTGTTTGGCTCTTCTCCCAGTAACAACTAGGACGGGATAAGAAGGTCTTTTCCAGCCTTAATGATTCTGTGATTCTGTTATCAATAGACAACCCTCAATGATTTATCTGAACTTTGGAAGAACTTCAGTGGAAGGGCCAGGTGGGCTGTAAGTGAAGTTCCTCTCTGCCTACATTGAGACAATCAACCTTCTGCTTCTTAGTGAGGGTCCATTGTCTGTTCCTGCTGAAACACACCTGGGAAAAGTGCTCTGAGTTCTCAAAAAAGTTGGGCTTGTTTGCATTAAGAATCCATACTCTATTCTATGAACTGTACTGGCCACTAAACCCTTATGCAAATAATTACTCCCGCTAAGCCGCGGCCATAATTTCCATTTCACTGAGGGCAGTTGCGTTACATTTTTTGGATTAGTTGCTGGTGGTATAAATGGCTTATGTTCTTCTTTGAGGGTGCTGCTTTTAAATTAAATATAAAGCTGGGATGTGTGCACCTGCTTTAGGCTTCCAAGCTGCTAAGGTTCTCTCTTTAATCAAACCCCATTACCTTTCATGAAATGCAAAGGATTAACCCTTAAGTGACTCTGGGGACACTGTTCAGTTAAAGTTACACTGATAAGTTGGTGCTACACGGTATTTATGCTTTTCTGTTGAGATAAATGGTCCCTGGGAAGCGCTGAACTAAGCAAGCCAACAAGCATAGAATTTCAGAGGTTAATTGTATTCATGTTCTTTTCCAAACATGGCTTTAAAAGGATTATTTCTCCATTTACTCTTTTTAAGCTGGTTAAAACTTCCCTCAGTGCTGTATACATCCTTCATACAACGTGGTTCTGTTTTTTTTCTGCTGCCAGGAACAAGCCTTTTAAAGATACAGAACCACAAATGTGCGTGCACTTGTGTTAAAGGTTTATCTTTCAGTTAGCCAAGGTAGGAAAGACAGCGAGAAAATCAGGGGTTTCACTTGCTACCAAAAAGTGAAGGAGAAACAAGATTTAATTTTAAGCTGTGTAGAGTGAATACTGGAAACGAATTGTACTTTTAATTGAGTTTGTCAGCACGTTAGGCATGGCTGAAGCTTAAGGAAATATTATGGAAGTGTGGAAATCCAGGGCAAGAGAAGATGGTGGTTTATGTCTCTTATGTTCTTGAGGAGAAACATGGTACCTGCAAAAGATGGATGTGCTGCAGAGTGGTTCAAGTTATACAAATAAGGGTCTAATTAAGGACAGATCTCCCCGCCAGCCAAACCTTTCTCACTGAGGAAAATGAGTTGTTTATTTAGCAGAAGTATAGTGATAAACCTCCTAATAACCTCACAGATAGAGCCAGCAGAGTGGGTTTACCCCAGCTGGTAGTGATCTAAATATCTGAGTAGGAGGAAGGAAATGAAGAGCCCACTTTTGTCTGTTCCCTCAGCCTTGGAGAAGTTCCAGTCCACGTCTCCAGAGGAAGCTCCCAGCACAGCAGGGTATGAGCTGGCCTGGGCAAAGGGCAAACCCAAAAAGCTCATGTTTTTACCAAGCTCTGATTTAAGGATATTTACTTACAGCTTTCAAACTTGAGCACATTATTTAACCTTTGTGCATGAACAAATGGGAATGTCTGTGTTGATCTTGGTAAATCTACTTGAGCATTGATTCTTCCCCATCAACATGAACTGAGGCAATTCTTGCCCTTACAAGTACATTTTTAACACTTTTTTGAGGAGTTTCCCATTTGTTCTTAACCTTTGGGGAGGAGAGTAACCTCTTTCTTTAATGATGATTTGTTTTTTCCCCCCTTCCTCCACAGAAATTAGCAAACAGGGTCCTGTGCATCTCCCCTCTCTGTATCAGCTCATCCAGGAAATCTGAAGCTGGGGGTGGGTGGGAGCGGCAATTAATTCTATTACAATTAATCCTGTTGCAACTAATTAGGTGCAGTTAATCCCGTTGGAATGGGACAGGAGGTGTGGAGATTGGAGGAGGGGCTCTTGTTGTTCCCCCTGGCTGGGAGATGGGGGTCTGTGTCAGGGAGCTTTGCTTTGGCAGGGCTGGATCCTCTGAGAAACGCACAGAGCTCCAGCCTGGAAAGGGGTGGAATTCTGGTGAGCAAGGGGAGGTTTGTTGTAGTTTCTCCTCAGGATTTCATTTGAGATTTTTACTGTCACTGAGAATTGTCAGAACCCTTGAAGTCTCAATTTACTTGACGTGAGTCAGCTTGCAAAACTCCTGTTTATTCTCCGTGCAGCATCCTCAATGTGCCACAGGAATCATTAACCTACGTAAATTAACTGCATCCTCAAAATGTATAAACAAGCTAATTTTAAGCATCCTCTAGATCTGAGTGAAACATAGTTTGTGTGCTAAAACATTGAAAATTAGAAGACATGACGGTGAGAAGAATAGTGATTAACACTCTGAGTGTTTTTTATTTTCAAAGATCTTAACGAAGTCTGGTTGATTAATAATTTAATAAGTGATGTATTTTAAAGTGTAAATAGTGGGGAAGCCAAACAAAGATTTGGCTGCCATGACAAAGGATGTTTTTTTTTTTCAAAGAAATTTGACGTAGAGTTAATTGAGCAGCAAAGTGAGCTTGTACAGTCACTCAACTTTTGAAACTCCAAGTTTAAAAGGTATTGCAGTAATATAAAACCTGGAAGTATTTAAAAATAAAGAATTACGTTTACTTTCTTTTCAGTTTCTGGTTTGGATGGCTAATAAGGTGGCTGATAACTAAACATTAGAGTAGTTTAGAAAACTGTTAGCAAAGTCCTGTGCTGGACAGTCACACTGGCTGTCATTTGGAAATGCAATTCACCATGACTCATCTCCCATTTGATACTTACAGAACAAATTAGGCAGAAAAGCACCTCATATTCCCAAATACTTTTAGCCAGGGGGCTTTTCAAGGTTAAATGGACAACACTGCACGATTTTTGAAGTAGCAAATGGTGCTACTAAAAAATCCATTAATACACACATTAGCAGAAATTTGACAGGCCCTCGTTGGAGACAACTAACAAGGGATGGTTCACAGGACCAGGCAGCCTCCCATGAGGGGTCATTTTGATAATTATTTGTTACTCTGAGTGCAGTGATAAAAGCCTGTTAATATGCCACAGCAGGCTTTTCTTTCTTCTGGCTTGTCTAAGGACAAACTCATCTTTTGGGCAAGACACTACAATAGCATGTCTTCAAAAAGGTGCTTTTACATTTCTTTTCACTGTGTTTATGATTCTTCTATAATTATTTTCAGGGAAAGAGCAATCCACTGACGGCAGCTGTCAAATATTCAATCCGCTGAATAGCATTAGCTGTCAAATTAGTAAATATTACCTGTATTTTGCAACAGCCAGCAAAAATACAACAGAGTGGTGAGAATTCTAAGTGAATGTCTAGAAAGCAGATCTCTCCTCCTTGGCTTGTGGGAACTTATAGCAGCAATGGATTTGCCCCTTGATAACATGGACCAGGCATGCAGTGAGTGCAGCTACATCAGCATCTCTCTTGTAAAATCTACCTATTTGTATAGAGCTCTTATGACTGACAGTTTTAACTTAAGGAAACACCTGGGCTGATATTTTGTGGGTCCTGTGCAGGTAGATTGGATGCTTGCTAAGGTTGAAGTTTCCTATAAACTCTGTTTCTCTTCACCAAAAGCACCTCAACATGTGTTCAGCTTTAAGCCCAAGGATAATGACATTCCTGTCCAGCAAAGCACTTAAGCAAATGTTTAAATTTCAAGGTAACAGCAGCCTTGCATTAAGCAGATGTTTGCCTTTAAATAGACAAGCCAATACTCTTCTTTCTCAGTACTACCTCAGCTACAAGTTGTAACCACCCAGCTCCTCCTGCACTTCCCTTGCAGGCAGGATCGGTGCTGTTCTCACCTTTTGCAAGATTCTCCAAGATGTACACCATTCCTGTCCTTCCTCAGAAAAACAGACTAGATGTGGCTGCCCATGTGGGTCTACAGTTGAGCATGAGGATTGTGCAGATGGGAGGCAAAAGGCTTCTGCTTCCAGTGGGTGTTTAGGATCTGCAGTTTTACCAGTCCTGACACAGCCCATGAAGGTTCTCACTGGATCAGCATAATCTACCTCCGAGTTGTTTCCTCCTTAATCAGGCTGATGTCCCCAAGGACACTTGGGGTTATTTATCTTGTTCCTCCACTTCTTTGTACAACACTTCCATCCACACTCAGGCACCCTCAGATTAATTCTTAGTGTGCATATGAAGATTTCTGTCTCGGATCCTCAGGCCATTTCCAACGCTCTCAGTCAGCTTTTGCAGTGTCAGGAGTGTTTGTGCTGCTCTCATCTTCCTGAGTGCTCTGGCTGTTGAGAAGCACTGCCACTGCCCACTTCTCAGAGGCATTCTCCCCTTCACCCTCCTCCCAAGGAGGTGACACAAGTCCTTCATTGTGTTTGCTCTGCAGAACCATCCCCTCTGACATCATGAACAGTGTACTTGACCATTGCATCGCTTGGTAAAGAGGGAACAGGTTTGTTTGGTGTATCCCCCCAAGGCCTGCTGGGGCATCACTCTGCCTTCCCCCTTTCTGTATCAGCTCCCCCTCCACTCTTCCCTCATTAAACAGCGCATCACCATGTCCTCACTTGAGCACATAATAGCTCTTTTAAGCTCTGCTGTTTCTCTGTCCTTCAGAATTACACAGTGAAATCCATTTGGGTTCAGTTTACTCTTCCTGAATACTGAATTGTTTTTTTTCCTTTACACAGAGAGTTGCTAGATTGAGTCATCAGGAATTTTGGGGATGCTTATGCGTAAAAAAGAAATGAAAATAAGAGCAAAGGGATTCGTGATTGTGCTCCTGCACTAGAGGCCACAATGTTCTACACGATCAGCCTCTTTCAATAAGTCTGAAAAATTAATTTCCATTCTGTCTTAAAAATAGCACCTTGTTGAACCAGATTGACACTAAAATTATTATAAATGGAAAGATGATATTAAATGTATGGAAACCACCTTCACGGGTACTCAGGTACCAAAGAGAGAAAAATAAGAGGAGCTCTGGAGTATTAATGAGGAAATGACTACTTATGGCTTGAACATTTAAGGGTTCCCAGGCAGTTTGTCTTGGAGTGGGGAAGTGTTGATACTTGGCTCAGGTATGAGCTCAGCGTGGATCAGCTGGGCACACAAAGGACTAGAAATGCTGAACTTTGACACTAGAAATGCTGAACACAGTGCATGTTGCTGAACTCAGCCTGCTGTCTGAGTTGAACAGACCTTTGCCTCATTTCCCATGACGCCAGGAGCTGCAGAACTCTGTGTTCTTGGGGGTGATGCTTAATTACTTTGAGCTGGCGCTTGCAGAATTTGCAGCTTGTTGCTGCACCATGGTGTGGAGCTTCACAGCTTTAAGTGTGGTTTTTTTGTGAAATGAGCAGCTCTTTGCACCCACCCTGTTGTTTTGGTGGACAGTTAGGGCATCTGGGGACTATGGATCACCCAAAAAGTGATCAGCAGAGCAAGGAATGAGACCTGCAGCACCACATGTCCAGGGGTTTGACCATCCTTCCTCTCATCACATGTGCTCTTTGAGCAAGGGGAAAGGGGTTTGGAGAGCAGAGGCTATATCTGCTGCAAATGGTAAGCTGGTGGTTTGAGCCATTCCTTGTCCCCACCCACATAATCAGAACCGGATTCCTTCTCTCTTTGAAGCTGACTAATGTAGTTTTTCATATAAAATCCATTTACTCAGGCTGTATGTGGGAGGAAGAAGGGTGAACTTCCCCACAAAGCTCACGAAACACTTTGATATCTTAGCCTGGAAGGCACCATAGAAGTGCAATGGATTATTATTAATGAATTAACTAAATGATTAATTTAGTTAAAAGCTAAATTATTTAATTATTCATTAAATTAGCCCCAAATGTGACAGCAGCAATGAGACAAGCACTCAGCCTGCAAAGCAGTAAAACAAGCGGCATTAAAAAGTTGTTTTCGCCATTATTTAATGAATTAAAGCTTTGGGTATAAACAAGTCATCCAGCAGCCTTTTCAGGCATGGTAGGACTGATGCCTCTCCAGTGTGTCATTACAGATGATAGCAGTGAGAGATTGGAGACAAGATGAGGTCGTTCCTAATGAAGACGAACTTAACCTTTTTGGTAGTGGGATGTCTAAATCTAATTAATCGTATTCTTAGAAACTCTAACTGAGGTGATTAAAGGCATGTCATTTAACAGGAACTTCCCTCAGGAGAACAATTGAGGGTTTACCAAAACTGCAGAGGTTTTTCAGAACTTAAGCACCTTTTCTGAGTAAGACCACGTGTGAGGGGGAGAGACAGTGAAGCCAGGTTCATCTCTGGTATGTGGCCTCACTGAAACTAAAAAGGAATTTGGACTTGCTCATTTTTTCAGCTGCACCACTAAACCAGGCTTTCAGCGTGTCCCTGTTCCTCCAAAGAAAATTATTTGAAAGCAAAAATGAGGCTGGGCTGTTTCTTAGCATGTGCTGATTTACTTTCTCTGCCATAAGGGAAGCTTGAAAATAATCACTTGCATAACAAATGGGTTGAGCCCATGAGTAGGTGTGACTGCACAGGAGATCCAGCAGTGGCTGGTGAGGCTGTGGTTTGCTCAGAGGATGGCACACCAGACAGGCAGCCAGGGGAAACCCCTTTAAGAAGATACTAATTTGAATACACAGGGCAGACCTCTGCAGAGGAAAAACGGCCTCTGAGGAGTTGTTGAACATCAGTTCAAGGGCAGGTGTTCAGGTAATTGCTCTATGTACAGTGGATGTGGTGAGAAATAATTTCCCTGGTCCATCAGGGGTTTATGTGGATTTTATTTGTTAGTGGAGCTACTATAGCATATTCCTGCCTTCTCCCCCAAAATAACAGCTGAAAGAAAATGATTGTAAAAAGAGCATTTCTGTGATGGCACTCATCCAGGATGTGGGAGATCAGAGTTGAAGCCAGGCTTGGGATGAGCTACCATGTGCTCATCCAGCTGCCTCTCCACATGGAGCAGTCCCAGCAGAGAGACTGGAGAAGCTCTACTCCAGGGCAGCAGCAGGGAAATGCTTCTGTGATGTGGGAGAACAACTTTCTGGTTCCAGGATCGCAGGACTGCCTTTTTCAGGAGCATAGTCCAATTAGCTGTTTACCTTTTCTCTCAAGGCACTTCATCCTGGAGGTTAGAAATCCTCCCCAACAAATATCGTGATGAATTTGCTGGAAAAGGTGTTTTCTTTTCTGTCATACTAATGTTTCTGGTCATAAAGATGCTCAACCAGAAATCCTCAACCAGCTTTAGGGAGCCCTTAACAGAACTGATTTACCTACATCCTTAACTTCCTGGGCACCTCCGGTCTGGACTGGCCCAGTCAGGTATGTTGGGTTGACCTGAGCAGTCAGAGATGTCAAAGCAGCCAGTCCTGGCAGGCAAACACATCCTCAGCCTCTCTGCAATACAGTGGCTTTTATTCTCTGCTCAGCCTCGTGTTCCTTTTCCTTTCCAATTCCCTTTGGCGGGCCCGGGAATGCCAACTGACACTGCCATTATCATCTTACAAGGCAGAAGTCAAGCTGCATTTGGGAAGAGCTATTTAGCCAGTCCCATGAAGTCTCACAATTTAGATCATCTATCAACCACTGGAGTCCAGTCCTTGATTCAGCAACATCCCAGACAGACAATTAAATCTGTCATCCGAACTTGTCCTCTTGAAGCCTGCTGGCAGGCACAAGGCTGAAGTTATGTCTGTCCTTGAAAGATTAGACCCCTTATTCTTCTCTAGCGCTTCAAATAAAATAGTTGGAAGCCAATTTCTTGTAAAGTTCACTGGTGTTCCACCTGCAGAGCGGCTGTGGGCAAAGGGCCCTGTGTTTTATGACTATTAATAATTCTACCCTGTGCTACAAAAATATGTGAGGAACTTCAGAAATTTTTTTTTTCAGCTCAGTACTTGAATTCTAGAATTAGACTTTGAGACATCTTGTTTCACGCATACTGCAGAGGCGGAGAATGGAGACAAGTTGTCATGCATGAATGAAGATTCTGGGAATTAGAGGAAAGAGATTTTCCCACCTCCTAATAAAAGTCAAAAGTGACTCATCTGAAATACAGGAGATTAACGGTGGCCAATAATTTCAGTACTGCTTTGCTGAAGTTTTTGGTGTTGGATACTCTTATGAAAAGTATGACCCAAGAAATAAGCACCCAAGAGCCAGAAACTTGGTGGTTTCATGTTGGAGCCATTTTTAGACCAAAATTTTGAAACAGAAGTCTCTCTGCTCTTTTCTTCCTCAAATCCACAGTTCTTTAAGTCTGAGAAAGCTTCTAGAAGGATTTTTTTGGTCTGTTCTTAAAACAAGAGTTGACAGGTTTCAGAAGATCTATTTTGTAAAATAAGAAAGAGAAATGGTCTCAGGTTAGTGGCCATTAACATGTCAGCTGCATAAATCAGATATCTTGTACCCTGGATCTTAATATTTAAAAGAAAATGTCCACATGGGACAATGAAAAGTAGGAAAATCGTCACCAGTAGACCTTTATTTCCCCCAGGTTGCAAGGGGGAGAAACTATGGACATGTTAATTTTAGAGGCATTTAAAAAGACATTGCTTAAATTTATCTCTCTCTTGATTTCTGGCTGACAAAATGTTACTTTAAACTAATTTACCCTATCCATCAAAAAGTATGACTTCAAAGGAAAAGATTTAGATTTTTAAGACAGGGCCATAAACTCCCAAGGACTTTTGGACAGTGAACAGTGAGGTCAGCCATCCTTTTGAGATTGATCTGCATGATCTACACCCTCCAGAGGTTCTGCATCTCACTGTTGCTGCAGGGAGATCTTTCAAGACCTGTGTGTTTGATAATTGTGCAGATTTCAAAAACCTCTCTGGGGTTTGGCCTGGGTTCTTACTACCTGTAATTTCTATCTCTGCAACTGGTTAAGAGGGGATTTGCACCTGGTGGGATTTGCATCCTCGCAAGCAGGAATCTGGCTGGGAACTACCAGGAGTAGTCTTGGAACCAGCAGACAGATTCTGCGAAGGTTTCACTAGTGTGTTGTGCAGGAAAATGATCTGTTTCTTCTCCATTTCAAGAGGGAAGAGGCCTTAGGTTTTGTGGTTTTGAGGCTGCAGTGGGGTAGCTTTCCTGGCTCACTCAGCCACAACTCCAGCGAAGGAAGCAACGAGTTTAGAAACACCCATTGCCTAAACCACTGTCTTTCTGTAGATCAGGAGGAGAACAACAGATCAGCGGGGTCACCTCCATCCTTCTGTGTGAAGATAAACTATGTGCTGAAGCTTTCCTGTTCTGAAGCCTTTTAAATAGGATTCCTGAAAAAAAAAAAAAAAAGAAAAAAAAAAGGCCACAGAAACCCTTTTCCCTGCGAATCTCCATTCAGCTCTTCTTACAGCTGAGCTGCTTTACAAGCAGGGGAAGAAATCCCCCAGCTTCGTTTCAAGTTGGGGATTTGCAGACATGTGTAGGCTTCAGTCTCTTTAGTGGGGGAGTGCTAAGAGAGATGACATAATCATGTATTAGCCACACAATAAGCTACTTACTCTCCTCTCTGACACCCGAACTTGGCTCTGGGGAGGCAGCCAGAGCATCATCTATTTGAAGGAGCAAAGGTGAGGCACCACACTGGTGTTTTTATGAATATTTCATAGCTGAGAGCAGTAACCTGTCTGTTCCCCCACAGATGCCTGGTTATGCTTTAAACAAAATGCAGAGCGTAGCTATAAGCAGGTGTACATTTGTTTAAATTTTCCTTTGCACATCAGTAAGTTGACTGAAGTTGCACAGGCAGGGTGGAAGAAAGAAAGATAAGAGACCTCGAGGGCCTAACAGCATTTTTCTTGTACTCCTTTCAAATGACAAGAGAGCACATAATCAAAACCCTGATAAAAGAAAACCAAAAACAAACCTCATCTTCTGCCCTCCTTGCACCTGGGAGGTGCTTGCTGCGGTGGTGGGACCAGTCCTGCAATGTCCCACTGCAGGAGGCACCACTGCCAGGTGATGGGGAGGAGAAAAGCTGTCCCCCTGTGCTGCTTAGGATATACCAACCAGCAGCTTTGATTCCACCACGTCAAAGGCAAGGGTGACACGTGCCTCTAACAGTGATTGCCCTTTCTGTGACTCTTCCCGTTCCATTTACTCAGCAGTTTCAGTCCAGGCTGTTTCTCTGAAGGATATTACTGGAATTAAATGAAAAAAAAAAAAAAATCCAAAGTATTTCTCAATAGCACTTTACATTGTATACTGGTGTTAACCTCTAGCAGAGTTCCCCAGAATTATCATTGATGGTGGCCTATGGATCAACTTTAAATTTTATTGCCTAGCATTTTCTGGACTTCTTCACAGCATAAAGTGCTGGTGGCTCTGCAGTAAAAATGAAAATTGTGTGTAGTTTTTTGGTATTAGGATAGTGACAACTCACGGCAAATTTTTTTACTGCACGAATTTCCACAGCTAACAACCTTCAAAAGCAGCAACATCCTGGTGCATTTCCTACGTGCTTGTACTGCCAGAGGAACGTGAGGTAGCTCAGAGGAACTAGGATCTAAATGCCACGTGTAGTAATTTGATGCACAACTGCCATTAACAATAATGGGAATTGTATGTCTGATGATCCATCATGCAGAGCAAAGAAAATTCAGCCCTGGGGGCTGAATTTACTCTGCAGCGTTCAAAAGTGCACGGCAAAACACGCAGACAAGTAAAGGCTAAGGAGCTTGCTTCTCCCTCCCTGCCCACGAAGGGATGCCAAGAACAGCATTTTTAAGCCTCATGGAAAATCCACATCTCTGTTTTGTTTTGCTGTTTGAGGGTTTTGTTAATTGATACGGCAAAATAAAGAGTTTCTAAGCTCAGCTCTTTAAGTTCAAACTTTGAACCTGCTGCTTGTAACCAGGTGATTAAGTACCCTCTGTGCTCTCAACCTCGGGGCTGGGTGCTCACAGGGTCAAGGGCTTTGCTGGCTGGCTCTCTTCCCTCTTGAAATAAGCAAGCTAAGCTGTGTAAATGGCATGAAGGCCCAGAAAAACCCTGGCTGATCTCCTCTGCCTGGCATTATTTGATGAGCAACCTCAGCACTGGAGCTGGTTTAAAAAATAAAATAAACCCATAGTTTTCATCTGAGTTCTTCCAGCCACGTTTAATTATTCATCTCTTGAAATCACAAACATAAAAACGTTCTGGGATAGTTTTTATCTTTGTTTGGTTGTTTTTCATGGAATTTTTTTTTCCCCCCGAAAGAATACTCAGTTACCTAATGAAATTTAGTTAGCACCCAGCTTGAAAAATTTATCATCCCCCCTCAAATGACCAAGGAAGTACACGTGTTCCCCATGAGGGAGGATTTCACAAGGAAAGCAGAACAGTGCCTTGTGCACAAGGACAAAATCTGGGCCAAAGCAATTCCTCAGATTTCTAAAACGAAATCACCACTGGATCATCTTCTCAGACTTCCCATATGGCACAGTCTTTGGAAGCTCAACCCACTCTTCATTACTGATCCAAAAGTCCATTGCGTGGTGATTTTTCCTTTTCTTTTCCTCGTTGATGTTTTTATTTAAGGCACAGTCTTCCTCTGAAAAGTCAAACTCTTGGAAGGTCAGCCTCTCTTTATGCTCTGAGCTCTGTTCATCCATGTCAGCAGCAAATGTATTTTTCTTTCTTATTGCTCAGTCTGTGATGGAAACCAGGCCTGAGTACAGGGCAAGGGTTGGACCTTTCCTTTAGGCACGTGTCCCACTCTCTCTCACAGGCACAAGCTCCAATTAGTTAAATCTGTAGGATTCCACTGAAAATGGGGAACTGATGATTTGGGAGCCCAAAAATGACGTAAAAATTTTATGTTATTTGTAAGTGTGAAAAAGAGAAAATGGGAGAATGTGAATGTGAGCTTCAGGTCTGAAGCAGAGCCCGCAGATCTGGCAGGCAGGGATTCTTTTGAGCTGGAAATAGGGCACATCTGCTATCAAGGCTTCAGAGAATTAATACTGATCTCTTGTGTGTCACTTCCACGTTCATGTTTCTCGCTGAGATGGAGTTCACCTTTCCTTGAAGGATTTTTCCTCCAAGCTTTTGTTTCTCATCTCTTTGCCACTACCTGCAAAAATGAGTTACGTGGAAGATAAGCTGAAGGATTGTTCTTAGACATGAGGGTTTCTTACAGTTTGATGTAGTTCCTCACCGTGCCCCTTTGAAGGCACCTCTGCAGTGTGACACTTCAAAGGGAATAGAAGAGCAGCCATGTGATGCTGCCAGAAGTGTTTTGGTTCAAGCTCCTTCTGTTGGCAATTTCTATGTTTTGGTTTTTTTTTTTTCTAGAGAGGAGAATTGTCTCCCAAAGTGGCAAACTCTCCATCATCTGGAATATTTAAGAACAGCAAATAAAGCATTAAAAATTAATGATCTGGCTCAGCACTAGGGGGTTCTTAAGGCTCAGAGGCAGAGTATGGACAAAGTGGCCTAATAGCCTTTTTTTCAGCTGTGGTTTTCATGGCCCTAAAATGCACTTGACTTAAATAATTCACTGCCCTGTGTTCCCAGTAAGCTCCCACATGTCCCTTTCACAGCATCCACTTTTGCTGTATTAAGAAATGGCCTTACATTTGTTTAGCCTTTTTGCCACCAACTGTCTCTTCCACTTTCCCTGTACTTTTTGTGACCTAAGAAGTCCTTTGGAAAAAAAAAAAAAAACAAAACAAAACCTTGTTTAATCTTTGTTATGCATGTCCCAGTGTTTCTCAGCCACGGCAAGCCATGGAGGGACGACTGCTTTTTAGCAGTATAAATGCAGAATCATGCACTTGCTGATATACCTAATTTGATCATGGGATGTTGGCCACTGCACTCAAATGACCCAATTACAGTTCATGCACTTCAGCAGCCCTTTCTCCACACAGGCTCCTCACTTGCATGCACAGGGGCACATATGCGATGTAGAACGCTGTGGTTTATGCTCTGCCCAGGACAAATAGAGTTTATATGTTAATATTTGAGATCTGCATTTATTTAGTTTGCTTTTTTATTGCCATTTTCTGATTGACAGCTATTCAGAAGTGTTTCTCTGGGCTATGTTTGTATTCTCCAGGTACAAGTGTATGCTGTGTCTATTAAGACCTTCTGATGTCTGTCACTTTTATTTACTCAATAATGTACCTGTCGTTTTAGCGAAAACCCGATTCCCATTTTTGTGGGGGCTGTTTTTTTCCTCTTTCTTGCAACATTGAGCTTTTCAGAAATCACAGGCTGCGTCTTCAGAACCAGCCCTCAAACCTGCTCCAGCAATCAACGGCAGGTGCAATTTTTGTGAGTACAACCAATTGCAGGAGGAAATTACGGGACTTAAAGATCAAGCCTTGCCCTGATTTGTAAGCACAAATAGCAAGTATAAACGAAGTCGATCTGTAAGTGCTCGGTTTCTCAGGGTAATGCTGCTGTTTGCACCCACAAATTAGATGATAAGAAATCAAATCCCGCTATTCACAGTGTCAGTTGATTGCAGGATTGATGTGGGAGACTCAGGTGAAGTAAGTCCCTCTGAAAATGTGATTCTCCAAGCTTACTTTTGCTTTTCCGATAAACGCAGAATTTGTCGTGCGCTGTTGGCTCATCTGTCTGATTTGGCATCTTCAGCAGTTGATGGTATCCCTTGCTTCGTATTTTTTTAAAAAATTTAATTAAAAAACAGGGAAACTGAACATAAAGCTGTGGGGATGCAGAGAAGCTGCTTGCAGGAAGCTAATTATAGGATTCAGCCCCATAGATGCTGTTCCCTTGTAGTAAATATCAATTTTGAGAGTGAGTTCACCGGTGCTGGGACAAGAACTGTGCAAGAAACTCACCCTGCCCCATTCCCCTTCCTTTCTTCAGCGTGTTTGGGTCTTTGGAGTTATGTGTTCATCAGGCCAAGACTATCTCCCAGGATACCTCTGTTCATTTATAGTCCCCATCTCATTGCAGCCTGGTGGCAACAGAAATTGGAATGGATAAATTGCTACATAATCTCTGTGCCTTCCTGTGTGTTTCTTAAAAATGAAGCATAAAATATTTTATGTAGTCCCATTGTTGGGTTATAGGTTGAACTCAAATCCAGACATATTTTTTTGAGCCTCTCACACTTTGGACTAAAAGGTAATCATTTACTACTGGCTATCCAGAGTTTTATATCTATATATATCTCAGGGGTTTCCTAATATACACTTAGTAGTTTGAACTCGACCATAATTACACTGTTATTATCATCATAAGCTTTACTTATCTCATTATCAACTCCTTGCCGTGTTGGAGGTCAGTGGAGTATCCCTTCTATTAGCCATTTAATCCCTTTACCCAGTAGCTCTGTTCTCATTGATTCACTTACTGTATTTCTCTGCAGCTAATATTTCTGACATTTCAGACTAACCTCTCCCCTTGCCTTTTACTCTGTCCAAAGTAATCTCTACCCCCATAGATTCTGAGTTCATTACTGCCGGTTTTAGGAGTGCTTGCAGGTCGCCACTAAAACCTTTACGGTTTTGCCTTTGGAGTCGCGCACGGTCGCGTCGCCGCCGTTTGCTGGGACTGCCAGGCCTTAGCACGGGGTGGAACTGGGGGAGACCATCACAATGGGGATTATTTGCAGAGAGACAGGTAAAGATTGCTGTGCTGATGGCAGAAAATAGAAGGAACCCGTTCCCATAACGAGCAAAAGTACCCTGAAATTACCATCCTCACAACGCAGTGCTTTTGCTCATTTACTTTAGATCAGATATCCTTGCTGATGGATACCATGTTGTTTTAGAGATAGCATTTATTGATTTTTACTTTCCCTTTGAGATATAATTAACATTTTTTGAGGTTCTTGTTTCTTAGTCCCTTTCCATCATATTGTCATTCACATGTGATCCCATCCAACGGGAATCCTGGTTTATATTTCCGACTGGGACAGGAACTTCTGCTGAGGAAAGAGAGAGACTGGTTTTGTAAAATCTTCCAACTACTTTCCCAAGGAAATTATTTCCTGTGCACTAACTTGAAGTATCATTAAATTACAATATTTTTTTTTTGTTACTTTTTCTGGTTTCCTAACGTGGCAGTTACTTCTGCATCCGGAGGGTACTTCAGCTCTTGGCAGTCTAAAGTGTACAGCTGAACACGTGCTAAGTCTAGCAAGGATAATTACACCAGCTGTGACCTTTTTGAACACATTATTTGGTCCAAAGTAGTTTTCAGTCACTTTTGATTGACTTAGAGCTTACTTCAATTTGCTTTCTGTAAACTTCAAATATCACCTTCCTGGTGCCGTGGTTAAACTTGGTTGTGTGTGCGTGTGTCGTGGGTGGTTTTATTGTCTGATATTTGTTCCTCTTTATGATGTTTGGTGGCTTTGGGGAGGTTTTGCTGCAGTCTGGGTCTCATGCTGAACGCTTTGGGCTCAGGTGGCTGTAACAGGCTCTGAAAGGTGTCCCTGGAGGTGGGCACTGGATTCCTGCCCCCGAGGAAAGGAGGGATGGAGTCAACTCATGATGCCTCAGAAGCTCAGTGATTCCTACTTTAATGCCACATGCTGTGTGCCTCAGCTCTTGGGAGAATAATGGGTAGACGAAAATGAAGAGAGAGAAAAGTTCTTTCCTTTTTTGAGGGGGGTGGGGGAAGGAGAGGGTGATGGTGTTTCTGAGAGTCTGCTTGGATCCACAGCGGAGTTTTGGTTCTCTACTTTGTGGTTTTTTCACCTGTAATTCTACATCTCTGGTTTATTATTAAAGGGCAACTGCTTAATTAAGGCAGCTTTATTCAAGAACAAATCTCCTGCAATGTATTTAACAGAATTTTTACTTCTGTTTTAGATGTGAGTGTTTACACCACTGAATGTGCATGCTGGATAGTAGGATCACTTAACATAACATTATTATAAGCAGGCTTCCCAGAAAGTGCATGAGAATAATTTGTTGCTATTTATGCATTCCTCTTTTTCATCATTCTTATGCTCACAGGATATATATAGTCATATTTTATTATTTCACCTTTTTTGGCTTCTGTGCTACAGGGCAGGCAGAGTTGGCAGCATTTATCAGAGTTGGTTGCTTTCCACTAAACAATTTCACTGTTGACCAAACAATACGTTTGTTTCTCACGGAAGGTTGTGCTTACTGTGAAATCCAGGGAACTGTCAGAGTGGAGACATGGAACTTCAGGCTGCTGAAAAGATCCTGGGGCTTCACAGGGCTTTGCAGCCTCTCAGCAGCTTTGGCTGAGCCCACCCTGTGGTTTCCATCACCGCTGCTCTTCCGTGGAATAGAGCTGGGTTTTGTAGGAGTGAGTTTCTTCCAAGGAGGGTAAGCAGGGGTAATCCTGTTGTTGGGTAAACTACACCTAAGAGGATTAAAGAGGTGACATTTGTGTCCTCTCTGTAGTCATTCACTTCTGCTTAAGATTAGAGAGGGGGCTGTTTTACTCCGAACGCACCAATCTTGTGTCTGTGTCTGGCTGGGACTGGGCAAGTGAGCTGCTTCCCTTAAGAATTCCATTTTGGGGACATCTGTGACTGCCAGGGAGACTCTTGCAACAACAGCACGACTTGATTACACTGGGAAGTAGTGGAGGTTTACAGGGTGAAGCAGTTGCTGCTGGGGACAGTACTAATTGTAAGGGATTTTTCTCAGAGAGAGCTCTAATGGCTGGATGTCCATTAGTGCAGGAGGGCACTGCGTGCCTCTGGAGCACATCTTCCAGGGCTGTTTCATCCCAGCACTTACATCCTTGGGGACTGCTCTGTCATGTGAGCCAAATCAGAGTGGGGATGATGGAGAAGTGTAGCTCAGTGGTGCACTGCTGATCTGCAATCAAACCCTAACAAAGAGGCACACACTCTGTATTTTGCAGCAGGAACAAAGCTCAGAGAGTGCTTTTAAAAAAAAAACCCTACAGTCTGTACGCATCCATCTCACCTAAAACCTCCTCTCTGTCTCAAATAAGTCCCTTGTGCTCAGATCCAGCTCATCTAAATCCAGGGCCACCTGTCTGCTGTGAAGCCTTGACGATGTGTTTTTGTCTTTGAGTTCCCTGGCTGTGAGCGTGGCCAGAGCTCGTTCTGCCGCTCCGTGGGGGCTCGAGGCAGAGTCTGGGATCCAATTACCCAGGCTTTGCCTCCACACAGCCCTTAAGTGGCTGCTGAAGGATGATTCATCTTACATCATTCCTTCTGTCGGCTTTTTTGCTCTACACCACACTCTTGTTTGTTTAAACCAACGCAGTCACATATAAAACATTGACAGCACATGCTCAGCGTGCGGGTAATAAAGAGGGCATCCTCTCAACAGCTCGTCCTCTTCAGCAATCCTTACTTTTGTGTACTGCTGTTTCCGCTGAAATCTTGCAGGTAGGGATTTTGCTCTCGGGGAGGCATCAGGCTGAACGTTCCTGTAAGTCCCACCCCAACTGCGCATTTGGCATTGTCGTGTTGTTTTAAAAGATGGTAAAAGCAAATAGATGGCACGTAATATGCCATTAGCTGATAATGCATGCTCCACTGAGCTGGATTTGTGTTCCATGCGGGTTATACCCAGTGCTGTAGATATTGCGGCCAAATTCTTCCCTTTTTTTAACACGGAGGTAGTTTCTGCTGGAATCTGCACGTGGCAGTGGATCATGAAGATATGGCAATGCCCAGATGTGTGACCCCTGTGGCAGCCACCCTGCTGTAGACAGTTTGACCCAGCAGTGCCACAAATGGAATCAGAGCCTGGTTAAGGCTCCAAGCCAAACTGCTTTTTGCATCTGAGCAGAACAAATGCTCAGCATGAAGCAAATTCCTTCAGAAACAACGGATGCAGACAGGTTTGCACTCAGGAGACTGCAGTGCAAAGGCCAACTGCTGCATTGATTTAGAGGACCTGGAAGTAAAGGAGAGTAGGTGTTTTGATTGGTTTGTGGGGTTTTTTTTTCCCCTTCTTAGGAGCATTTTAAGTATCCATGCTGAGTAATGAGTGTGACCCAATGTGTAGCACATTTCAGGGTCCCTGCCTCTGACCCTGGGAAGATAGAAAGAAGGAAGCCCAAAAGTTTCAGCACTGCTTTCCAAGTTCCAGCAGTGTTTTACAACTGTACATTTCTCCCCTACACAGTCTGACCTGCACAGCCTGTGCTGCAGGGCTGTGGCAAGGTGAGCACCAGGAGCAGGATCCCTCTGCATCCAGAGGATGTGGTGGGAGCCTGAGAGCTTCCTCGATGTTAGTGCTATGAGACATAACACCCTGAAAATCTTTCTCTCAAACATGTCTTGGGATATATTTTTTTACCTTGGAGACAATCCAGGGCTCGTTCTTTGAGCCTATAAATTCTTCAGTGCAAGGACTTTTTGTTTTCTTTTTATGTCCCCAATGCACCTCATGCCACTGCAGCTCAGTCCAAGCCAAGTAATATATTACCATATGAAAACATCATTTACATTGAGCCAAGGTTCCTTTTATTCTCCCTCAGAAGGCTCAGACACCTGAGAGGCAGATGGGGTAAATCACACAGTACTGACTCCCTGGAGGCCACCTGACCAAAACCCTGCACTCTGCCCCGTGGCGCCCCACCCACCTGCAATCCATCATCCTTCAGGGGCACAAAGGTGCTACAGGTTTGGCCAAAATCAGAGCAAGAGTCTAGCTGGGGGATGTGGCCCCATGTGAAAAATCAAGGTGAAACCACACAGAAGATCCAGTGAGGGGAAAAAAAAAAACCAAAAACACAGCCTGGAAATTTCTAAGGCACAGGTCCTGATGATCTTGTGAATTCCTGTAGTCTGCATAATATTAAGGATCATTAAAATGGAAACACTCTGGCATTACAGCCAGGAAAGGAATCCATACCACTTATATGTTAATACTATGAAGCTACAGAGAGGTTCATGAAATATGAATGTGCTTATATGCACCATACTCTAAGTCAGATTTGTAATGCTAAGTAAAATAACTACCTGCAAAACACACATCCATGCAAAAACATTCAAGTGAAGAAGGCTTAATTTGATTTACCACGGGTTAGCATTCTATTATTTTCTTGTTATCGTGGCATTTTATTGTGCTTGTCATGCAGAAATCCTGTCATTGGGTCTTCTAATACTTGTGTTGATAGATGGGAGGTCATTAAGGTTCAGCTCTTGGTCATTTTTCTGTGTCTCCCTTTTCTTGACATCTATCTGTACAGCTGGATTCCTGTTTAAATCTTGGATTCTTCACACAGAAAAGTAATTTATGTGGCAGTGAATTTACAAACTAAGGCTACACACAGGTTCAGCTTTGTATGCTGTGGACTTCAGTGAAAATGCTTCCAGCATGTGAAGGTTGGCATGGGTGGTATAAACCTTTATGGGTGTGCAGACTAAATGAAAGAAGGAGGTGATCGTAATGAGGGAATAAAAAAATACATCCTGAACTCACAGAGGGTTAGGGCAAAGATTAAGAGGCTCTGGATTTATCATCTTAATATGAGTTTATAGGGCTGAATTATGGCTTCAGGTTGCAACTGTTGTGAATTGTCAAGTAAGCATCCAAATTCATGGGAACCACCCAGAGTAAAATGTTTCTTACTAGGAAATGAATGGCAGGAGATTTAATAAAAATGATGATGCCTTAGCTGTGAAAGGCTCCTCTGCTCGTTGGTACTGTATAATTGCTTTCAAGTGTCATGTTTTTGGAAAGGAAAGAAATACTATTTGGATGGTCAGGAGAGAACCGGACAGAGCCTGCTGTGACAGTGGACTCGACCCAAGGCACGCCAAGCACTGCCACTGGCATTCCTGGCCTTTGGCTGCCTTCCCTCAGCAGCAGGAGCTGCAGCTCTAGGATCAATCTGCAGTCCAGTTTAGTTAAACGGGCTGACACTGGAAATGTTGAACACAAAATGGTGCTTGTCCACCTGGACAAGCCCGAGTGCGGGGTGTTAGGCTGAGCGCTCAGTCTTGTGGGAATGGATGCATTTTTAGGAATTAAACTTCAGGATTAAACTATTAAGCTGTTTCCCAACAGGGTCTCTCTGTAGCACAGCTTGCAGTCGTTGTGCTGCCCCATGGATTCGGGGATGCTTCAAAAAGCTTCAGGGAAGCCTCTTGCTCTTGCAGTTGCGCAGGGGATTTGGTGCTTGGGGAGTTTGTAACAGATGGACCCCATGGGATGCTCAGCCTTGCTTTTGCTGATGCTTCTTTTCACTGCCCATAGGAGACACATTAAAGCTTTCAAATACCGTTTCTCAGTCTCAGTGTGGAGAATTTTTGGGGGCATCTGTTGCAGGACTAAACCCAAACCTCCTGTGGCTCCCCCAGGACCCTGGGGCCAAACCCTGCCCGAGGAGAAAAAGGTGTGTAATTGCACAGACAAGCACCAACAAGGGCAAATCAAAGATAAACTGTTCCTACAGTTTGATACATTTATAAACACTTTTTTTTTTTTTTCTTGCAGCATTTAGGACAAGTGCCTAACAGCCTATTTTTCCTTGGGTTTATTTTTTGAAGTCTGTTTCTCCCCAGGAAGTTGAACAGATGAGCAAGAGTTTGATATTATCTGCCCCTTGCTGTGGAAAATGTCAGAGGCGTGCCATGACAAATGCCACTGCTCTCCTCTTTCAGAGGCAAGAGCATCAGTTGCCAGTCACACACAAACTGGTGGTGTGTATTACCAGGGAAGCAAAGCTGGCTTTTACCCAAATCCGCATTTGTGGAAGAAAAAATGCCTGTGCGTCCCTTTGTGGCAGAAATGAAAACCAAGATCAATGGCTTACTCTTTTTAAGTCTTATGTGCAAGGTAAAACTACTCTTTCACTCTGTGATAATGTCAAGTGGAGAGAAATATATACCTAGTGAGGTCATGGTCAGTTCAGGAGAAATATGTTTAAGAATAAATTGCCTGCCTTTTCTCTCTGTGTGTGGTGGTAGGGGGGGGATCTTTTTTTAGCAGTGAAAAATAAATTAGGTGGACCATTGCCATATCTGGGTTAAATATATCGAAAATTAAAAATTGTGGGAAATTTTTCCCTTCTATTTATTTTTAATCAACCTGATTTTTCTATTCTTTGCTTCCTGGCTGTTCCAGCTCTTTGGGGGAGGCAAACTGCTCCTGGCTTGCTTGACAAGTTGATTTAAATGTTGTCAGCTGCGTTTTGCAGCAGAGCCCCATAGTTTTCCGTGTATTTACAGCAGCATGAGGGTGAGATATGCATGGAGCCACCGTGGAGAAACTGGAAACCAGGGGACACTGTGCTCCGGAGGGAAGGAGGGGGATTTCCCTGCTCGGATATCTGTCAGGAAATGAGTGCAGTTGCCCACAGGTTGTGAATAGTGGTTTCTTATCAGGAAAACCAAGAAGCCTTCCTGCAGGTGCTAACTGGGTGAGAACGAGATCCGTATTCCTGAACCTTTACTCCCTGATGAAGTAACGGGAGGAACAGAGATGAGAAAATTAGTAAGTCCATTGAAATAAAGCGTAGAAGACCCAACTCTCATATTTAGGACAGTTTTTACAAGTTTTGCAATCAGAGACTGCATTTTTAATTTTTGTCACCTCTTGGCTTGTTTACCTGGTCAGGCAACAGCAAAGTAAGTCATGGTACCAACTCCAGAGGTACCAGCTGACGTTCTAACATCCTGTGTGGACTATATTTCTGTGTGGACAGTTCTGTGCTGGGCACCTTTTGGTTTAAATTGATCTGTTCCCAGACTGAACTAAGAAAGTCAGAAGTTAATATAGGAAAACAAAATAAAATTTTATCCACAGCTGAGGACTTGCTTAGGAACAGCTTTTCTGCTGTGACTTTGCATCCACCCAAAATCTGAGTTTACTGTCCATGTAAACCAGCACTACTTCTTAAAAGAGTTTCCAGATTAAGTAATATTGTGTGATAGATGTTGGAAGATCTTTTTCCTTTAAAAGTAAACTCTGATTTGCCTTTAGTTTGTGTGCCCTTGTATTTAGTTTAGACTTCTATGTAATTTATCAAAATTACCAACGAGCAAGATCTCCCTTCTTGATCTTGGCACAAAACACAACATTCCAGTTTGGGAATCCTAACTGCTGCTATAAAACATATAACAGGAATAAATGGCTGAAATGAATATTTTACTTTCGGGGGGGGGGGGGGGGGGAAGAAAATAGTTCAGTTCTTTCAGCCTCGGGCACCCAAGGTTGAAATTTGGATCCCTCAGGGAGGAGATTTGCCAAACCAGTGTTAGCTCGATTGCCTCTTTATTAAAATTGCACGACTGGTCATTAGAGGAAAGAGAGTCTTTATCATCCATCTGTGTTCTGTAACAAAGCCCTACTTGGAAAAGAAGGGTGAAGGAAGCTGGTGGTGCACATGAGTGCATGGAGTCTGTGCTGGCTGAAGGGCAAACAGTGGTGGATCAATTTGGAGAGAAATAGTCATTAGGGTGCTTTAGGGGTTGGTGTTAAGCCTTGTTTTCTTTAAAGAATTGAAAGATGGGGTAAACAGCAGGTAAATGCAGAGTTTTCCTAAATTGGGAAGGGCTGCATCACTTTGACAAAAGGAATAAATGGAGGCAAAAAGAAGGGTAGGAGGGGGAATCCACTTTTACCAATGTGGTAACATTCAGGTTGTTGTAATGTGCAGCTAAAACAACTGCAAAAGAAATAACCTAAGAAGTTGATAATCAGATGGAAGGAAAATGGATTTAGGAAGCTGCAATGACTTCAGGCAACTGTGGAAAGCAAAATGCTCTGTACTTGCCAAAACCTGCTTCCAGCCAGGATCCCGGGAGTTCTGCCTTTGATTTCAGCGGGAGTAGATTTGGGCCATCGCTGAGACCTTTCTAAATTTGACCCTTCAAATACAAAAAGAGGCTGACACGTTAATTTGGCCTCAGAGGTAGGCAGCCAGAGCGATTAGAATGATTCATTTACAGGACAATATTAAAATAATTGACTGCACGTTGGCCGTGCGGATGTTTGGCTCGATAATGGCCTTAGCTTTGGTTATCTGTGGGCAGCACCCAAAACTGAGGTGCTCAACGTGGATCAGGGAGGTCTAAAGGGGGAACATCTGGAGCGAAAAACCACTCTGCGAAAGAAAGGTTGAAATTCCAAGTCCTCTGCCAGGATGAAGGGCAGCCAAGGACTATTCATCAAAAAGAAGTGCTAGGTTTTCAAATCCAGTGAACACAGCCCAGGAGATTAGAATGCAGCACTGTCTGAGAGGACTCTTTCTGGTTTCAGCTATTCCATAGAAATTAATTGGATATTTATTTGTGGAATATATAAGTTAAAATGTATTTTGGTTGGCAGCAAACATTTCTCATCCCAGATGCTCAGCAATAATTTCACTTTTTCTTGCATCTCTCTGAGTGTTTGCACTTCTCTAAATCCCTCCTGTTATTCTCTTGTGGTAGGGGACATTGGAGGCATGGTTTCTTTTGTGAAGTGGTGACATTTGGGGACAGGAATGTGCAAAGACAATCTCAAACCTGCACAGAGCACTCTCTTGGTATCTCCCTGTTCACGGATGGAGAATATTGGACTGACCTGTCTCTGACAGATTTCCTCTAAAGAGATAATATCCTTCATGGAAAATAACTAGGTATGGCTTGTCAGTACATCAGGAAACACTGTTTAGAAGCCTCTGAATGGAGATGTTTAATTTAGCTTTTATCTGGGGTCCACTAATGACCCCGTTGCTAAATGCAGCATTTTACATCTCCCTGCAAAGCACACCGTGCTGCTGGGAGCTTTCCAGGGCTGATTGTCACCAATCATGAGAGGGCTCTGCAGAAAATGATGCTCTTCCAGACACGAGATGAGGGTGTAAAGCTGGTCAGATAGTGTTTCCATCAAACAGTGTTTCCAGCATGTAGAGGTCACCTGAGGACGTCTGAGAAGCTGAATTCTGGGGTTCACTAAGAGCCAAGCCAGGGCAGCACGACACTGAAACATCAAAAATTGTTAAATCCAAGTCAAGGGGAATTTCAGATGTCTCGTTCCTCAAATATCTGTTTTTTGTTTATTATAGATCCTTATTTGATATTACATATTTCATATCCTCACCCCAACCCAAATATAGTGAAATTTGCAATGCAAAGAAGGTCACTGTGTTACTACAAATGAAAAAAATTGCTACTGCATTTGTTAGCCCTGATCTATGATCTCATCTACAAAATATTTTATTCATATGTGCACATCTGCAAATCTAAAGTTAGCATCTACATAAAGTATAATAATAAACACCTACACAGAAATATTGGGGGATAAAGAGGTGAAGTCTTTTTACTGATATTCTGAATTAAAAAACCATTTTTCAGTCGGCTCTCATAGCTCAGTGTCTTGGCAGTGAGGTGAGCAACAAATTTAATGGGTTCAGTGTATTTCAGTGGAGACACAGCAGCTTTGGGTGGAAGGAGGAAAGGAAATGTCTGACTGTGAGCCAGCATCACCATCTTCAAGTACTCAGAGATTTGCGTTTAACTCTAAAGGAATTATTTGCAACCTCTTTTCGTAAAGAATTAAAAAGAACTAGACAGCCTTACTTGATGCTTCAGGGTTACATTCCATTACGTTCCACTCCCCCTCTCGCCTTCCTTTGGTATGAACCCACTGCTGATATCCTTTCCTCAGCATGATGTTCTTTCCTAATTTTTCCCAGTACTGGACAGTGAAGAGGAGAACAGGTCGAAAACTGTCAGATGTGTGTGTGCTGTTAACAGAAAGCTGAAGACAGGGAAATGTGAAAATTGCAACCAGGGAAAAATATTTCCCAAATCCTGGGAAGGGGCAGAGCACAGGCTGTGGATACGCTTGACACAGGGACTGTTTGTGCTGTTGGGAAGGGATTTCTGTGCTCCAGGAGAAATCCCCGCTGTGTCCAGGCCACAAAGGACTAGAGCTATGTTCCTTGGTCTGGAACATGAATGGCACATGAATGATGATTTTACAAGCATTTAGTGCCAGCACTCTGGCAACAAATAACTCTTCTGGTAGGAATTGGCGTCTAAATACCACAATGTTTCTGTTCTTTGTGGTCTTTGAGGATTATTTAGCATTGCCTTCCAAGAATTTGGAAACTATTTAAACCTAGTATTTTTAAATTAATACAGCTCTAAACAGTTTTCTCTGGACTATTAAAAACTGTCTTTCTGCAGTCATAAAATCATAAATGGGCAAGATTCAGCTATAATCCCATAATTCCAAGAGCAGACACTTCATAGAAAATCTTCAGCTATGACAGGGCTCAAAATAAAGTCCAAAAAACTGAGCAACTAGTTGCAGGTAATAATCTCATATTTTTTGTTAAACTCACAAGTCTTTTAAAGTGTGATCTCAAGTAAATTTGTGAGCACACAAGCTCCATTCTCTGTGCTCCAGGGTGACTACAAGTTAGGAAACAGCATTAACCTAGGGCCAAACCAAGCCAGTAATACCCATGTGGGAGCCAAATATGGGTTTACACTCATGGAATTGCACATACCTTGTAGAACTCCACTGTATATTCCTGTAATATTCCATGTATGTACATGTGTGTATAGACAAATACGTGAATGATGATGGAATCCATATGAGCAGTCAGTGAAACATTTTAAAAGCAAAAAAAAAAAAAAAAAAGTCTAAATATTGCTGCAAAATATTTTTGAGACATTCCATTGCTAAAGTACAAAAGGCAGCTTCCCCATCTCCTCCCCTACCTCTTTCCCACCAGAAAACTTTAAAATGCAGTGCATTTATTCCAAAATCAAATTTACAGCCTGCTAAACTTTTTGTGTGTGTGTTCAGAATGCACCTATAGAATGACTTTATCAGAAATAATTAGTGTTTTTATAGCCAACACTGATTACTGCAGCATCACATTTCAGTGCTGATGTATATAATTGCAAATCGTTTCCTAGAGGTGTCACACAAAAGCAGAAGATGCCTTTTGGAGTAGTGTAGTGCCCATGGAATGTAAGATTAATGCTTGTATAGTACAAGAAGACATGTAAAGACTCACTCTCTTTTTTTTTTTTTTTCTTTCTAACCTTGTTGATGTCATGAATATCAATTTACATCTTTCTTTTTTTTGAGATAATTTAACACTCCATTTAGTCATCCTTGGTAATGCAAATCATATCAATTCAGCTGCCAGACTACAAGGTGATCTCCATTGTATCCCTTGGAAATGAGAGACCCATTTTTCTTCGTTTATTTTTATTAAAAGAAAAATCTTCCTTTTTAAACCTTCTGATGAGAAACAATCGAGAACTCCGGGAATTTTAATCAGGGAGCAAAGTCGTAACCACCCAAAAGTATTACCCTTTACTCCTCAGTTATTCTGTCTGCCTCCTCTCCCTCCTTCCCTCTCAGCCTATTTGCATAACGTGATTAAGAGAGCAGTAATAATTACAGCAGCACAGAAGTACGGAGTTGTGCACGTTCCTTGGGAAGCAGCAACGCTGCCCTGCACATTTTCCAAGCATGTGAGAGAGCCTCTGGTGTCCTCCCAGATCCACCTGCAAGGCCCTCAAACCTCCTCAACCCTGGAGCTGGGGAGGGGTCACGCATGGGCAGCCCTCTCTGACCCCCCTGGACCTGCAGCATCAGAACCTCCAAGGCAGGGAGGTGCCCTCAGGGTCTCACTCTCCTGAACCACAGCTCTTGTCAGCACAAAGCCATAAGCTATTAAACATTGCAAGGAGAACACTTTTCCACATAGAAATCAATGGACAAAGGTCCAAAAGCCCTGCAGAGCATTGTTTTGTTTTGTTTGTTTTTTAGTTTGGCTGCTCTTATAATTTATTTTTCTTGGCATGTCATGAGTTGCAGATATTTTGTGTGCTTGTGGGTATGCTGTTCGTGCCTTGGGCTTGTCCTTGCCATTAAAATCTAGTGAGGCAAATATCATCTCAGAAGGAGGAAATCCAAAGTGGAATTGCAGTACTGTGTTACATATCTGGGACCAGTTAATTCACCAGTCACCACTGCTCAAGGCCTCCTTTCCAGCCTCACAGCATCTCCTTGAAGTGAGAAGTGTCCAGGCAAGGATTGCTAATTGAAGACCCAGAATAAACTCTTCCTGCAGTGGGACAGCAGCACCTGTTGGTCAGTGCCTTCCCATCCTGCTGAATATACACCTGCCCCTGTTAAAGATGAAAATATATGTTTACTGTTTATTTTCGTTGCACAAATGGAAACATGAGAGCTGAACACACACTGTAAATGAAGAAAGATTTTAAGGACTTGTACCTTTATGGCATAAATCAGATAAAAATATATTCAGTGTTTCAGAGGGGGAGGAACCCATATTCATGAGAAAGTAGAGTTTTTCCTGTTGTATATGTCCTGGTGCCAAAAGAACCACAAACCCATTTGACCGTGTCTTAAAGCCAAATACAGATAATGTTTGGGTTTTTTTTCTTCTAGAAAATATTCTCTCTTTTGGTTACTCTGGAGTGGGTTTGTACCCAGGTACAGGCAGGGTGGTGCCTGATAACACTGATATTTCTGCCCACCAGTTGTTGCAAGGTGGAAAGGTGCTGCAAACACTCATGAAAATAAAGACATGACACCCAGAAGGAAAGTGGAGCACATCAGAGCTGAATTAACTGCAGACAAAAAGCCTTCCCCTGCTTCTGCGGGAGGGCCTGCAGGACATGGGCTCCCTGGGACCATGCAAAAACTCTCCCATCCTGCAGTGCCCAGTGATGATAATGATGGGGATGGAGTGGTCCAGGCTGCATGGACCTCCCAGAGCTCTTGAGCTGAAGGAATGAGGAGGAGGAGGAAAGCAAGGCCAAAGATCTGCTGCATAAAGCACAGTGGCATCTTGGTTTCTTATGGTGAATACTGCTTGGTTGTGTTTTTTTAATGCAAATAACTCAATGATTTCTTTTTCAAACTATTTTTGGTGTTTTGTTTTTCTTTTTTTTTTATTCCTTTAGCAATTCACAGGTTGAGGGCTATTTTGCATAAATACAGGTCAGCTTGGTCTGTGCAATGAAAGGCTTACAATGGAAACTGGCTTTTGTGGAGAATGAATATCCTTTGATTCCTGTGCCAGTATCTTACTGAGGAGGTCATTGAGAGGAGCTGTACATCCAATTGTTTCCCTTTGAGAGAGTGAAGTTTTATGGGGACAGACCTGGGAGCAGAGATCTGCATAAGAAATGGAGTGTGCAGGGAGAGGGTGCAGCTGCCATCTCCCCTCCTGCAAGTCGGTACTGTCTGTAAATAAAGGAGAACATCTTCCCGTGGTTTCACATAGAAGCAGCATGTGGGAAGGCAGCCACTGATGATTAAGAAATTAAAAAAAAAAAAAAATCTATTCGATTACTCAGATATAACTTTCTTGGGTCATTTCTGGAGGGTCAGGTGGGGTTCACCTTCGTTGCAAATCTCCAGCAGAAAGCTTTTGCTTTTACAATATAATGGCATCACCGGTGAATTCTGATTTCACCCGGGAGAAAATGGCCGGGAAATTTTCCCTCTAGAGGAAAATGAACCCAAAATATTCTCTTAAAATTCTTATTTCCGTGGTTTAAAAGCTGTAATTACTTTAAATGCTTAATGGTAGCTCACTATCTATATTGGTGACTATTCAGTGCTGTTTGCCCTGTGAGTTTATCCTGTTAGTACACGTGTGTGAGTGTGTGCATTTATGTATGTTTTTAAAGCACATATGGTATGAAAAATATATATATATTTATCCATTAGAAGTTGCTTGTTCTGCCATCTTTTCAAATGTCTTGCTGCCAGCTGCCTGTATCAAAGGAAGTGAACAGCTGAAACTTTACAGCAGTCTAATTTTATGTCTGTTTATTGGGCACTGCTGCTTTGCTGTGTATTTTCTGAAAGAGTTTATTGTCCACTAGGGCTCTTTTAAAGGGAGGTTTGGATACTGGGGACCTTAAAAGTGATGAAATTTAAATGCAAATCCATTCACCTTTTCGTCCCTGCAGTAAATTCTACTACCTGAACTCTGAAATGAAGATGATGACTGTTATGGTACCCCATTTTTTAATCTAATTTTGACTCTTTGGGGCAAATTTTCTAAAATTCACTGCAAATGGCATGGTACAGAAATCACTGCAAGACAGCTGTTTGTTCCAGTTAGAGTAGGATTCAGTGTCCTTGGTCAGTTTTGTGCTGGGGATTTTACTTTTATTTCACCTTTGCTCGAGGGCCTATTCCTGAATAATGGTGATGTCCCTGGATTTGAAAACACAGCTATGGGGGAGGAGGTGCTGATAGAAAAAAAGTGAAGGTGGGTGTGAAATACTGAGGCGGGGGGGGGGGAATATTTCTTCTTCAGACCAACAGAGTAACAGATGTGTTTCTGGCCTGCCTCTTGACTCTTCATGACTAATCTCTCCAGTCAGAAATCAGCACTGCAATCTCCAGAAGAGATTCAGTCCTCGATTCAGAAATTCCTGTAACAGTCTGTGCTTCGCTCTAAGCATGTGCTTAGCTCTTAGCTTGCCCTCACTGCTGCAGGGATGGCAGAAATAATCATCTGTGATGCTCACTTTAGCTGGAAAAGAAACTTCTCTCCATCTGAGGGATTTACATAATCAATTCCTGGGGCCATCTTTTCAGTTCTAACGACATTAATTAGGAAAAAAAAGCGCGTCGATAGCTGTGTTATCTGTGTTCCTGGAGCTTGGTGGGGCCACTCGCCTCCAGGGTGGTCTTTAGGCCCAGGCAAGATGAGCAGGTAGACAGCAACACATCTGCTCAGCTCCTTCTAAGTGTGTTTTTTTGCAAATGGTTTTCCATCTCTTGCATCACCTCCTTGATGCTTTTAATAACGATCCTCATCACAGGCAACCTTTCTGCACGGTCGTGGGAATGTGCTGAGGCAAGCAGAGCACTGCACATCTGCGAGAGGCACCGTTCTCATAACGGGGAGCTGCAAGTGTGGAGTTGATGCTCCATAAAACTCTGACATCCTGGAAAGGGAGTCCTAGGTCTGTTTTATACGCTGTAGTAAAGGTGATCTTTGGAAATTGCTTGTTGAATAACTCCACAGTCTGCTGTACATCATTTTTATTGATGATAAGGAAGATGTCATCAGTATGGCTTGCTTTGGAGAGGAGGGTGGCGAGACACTGAGTGGGCTGAAAATATTATATCCTGTGTGTTAAAGACTTCAGTGGCTATTGTGGAAAGAAAACATTCCCACTGGTACTCCTGGGTGTATCGGCTGCAGAGTTTATCAACACGTCCCAGTGCTGTGCAGCCCAGTGGCACATCACTCTGCAGCTTCCAGGAGCTCCTTTTGCTCCTGTATTAGGCCTTCTCATTTTTCAGTGCTGTTTCGTGGTAGCTTGCTGTGAATCACTGACTTCTGTTAGCAGCCCAGCCATGGGGATGGACCTGTGCAGCTCTTTAACCTTCAAGCTCAGAAATACACCCCTGCCTGCTAAATATGGTTAGGGTGGGTTTTATGATGGCTGCAAATTGTAGACTATTAGGGAAGAATGATTGGTTTTATGAGCGAAGCAGGATCTCTCTCATCTACTGCGTGGGCTGGATCAGAAAGGGGTCACCTATCTCATGTGGGATTTACGTGGGCAACTGCCCTCTGTGCTGCTGAGAGCAGGAAACCATTACAGGATATTAGGAGAAGCAGTTTACAGGTTAAATTGCAAAGCATACAGTGCTACCAACCAAGAGGACTTCGCAAATTGTCTCTCTCCCAAATTACTTTGCGTCCATTGGAATCACACAAAACAATTAAAGGTGAATCACTGTTAAGGCGAATGCTTTCTTTCTCCTTCAGATGGGTCCTGAAACCTCTTTATAGAGCATTTTCTCCTGGAGTTTTTAGCCTTTAGAAGTAGCCTTCAACTCCTGGGAATAAGGGCTATTCATACACACCAGATTTGTCATGTTTCTATGGATCTCTGGGGTTGCAACCTCAGTACCAAGACCTGAACACAGCTGTTTTATGCTTGTGAGAGGAATTGTATGGCAAGATCCTCTCCAGTTAGGAAAATCAAGACTTAATGACTCCTCATATCATCATTCTTTCTTATTATTTTGGTTCCTAACTGTAATTCCTGTCTATCCCAGGCAGCCTTGTATGTTCTGTACTTTTAAATCCTGGATGTTTTCTCCCTTTAGATAATAAGTGATGGAGGTGTCCCTGAGAGTGGAGCCTTTGGGAAGCTTCTGTTAGAGGGCAGCTGGCACAACCTTCCTTCTAACACGTTCAGCTGTTTTTCATCTTTTCCTTTGGGTACCTCTGGAAAGAGGACATACTTGAATCTCAGGAGCTCACAGCATTTGCTGTACCTGCCTTTCATTAAATAGCTGGTACTTTCTCAAGACATTTGCTTTCAGATGCATTTTCCTCCTATTTGTAGTTTTGATGGATTTTCAGCTTTTCCCATCCATTATTGAAAATGGGAATTAACCTTGAGTTTGAAGATTCATAGTCTGGTCATTACAATATCCACAGCTGAGAGATCAGTCTTGTGTGAGCAGGTGAATGCAGCTGTTTGCATCCCAATTCACTGCAGGATCTTCCTGTACCTGCTGCCAAAATAAGTTGATTGACACGAGCCTTATCTGCCTATGCCAGTTCCTACCAACCTAAGGTAACTTTGTAAGGCAACTTCCATGAGATTTGAGTTTTCTTAGTGCCATTTGTTTTGTGACCCTGGCTGGTCTCTCTGTCTTTCACTGAGTAAATAGTGAACCATGGTTAGACCACACAATGCCCTTCCAGGCCTGTCCACAGAGTGAGCTACAGCACGGGACAAAAATATATCCTCTAACTTTTCTCCTGTTCAAAGAAATCTGGTATTTCTTCCCATTCACACCCTGGCCACTGATGCCCAACGTGTCAGAAGGTCAGAGAGGACAAAGGAAACCTCTACTGTCATTATTCAAAATTTCATAGAGTCATGGAAGGGTTTGGGTTGGAAGGGACCTCAAAGCTCACCTAGTTCCAAAGCCCTGCCATGGGCAGGGACACCTTCCACTAGACCAAGTGTCTCCAAGCCCCACCCAAACTGTCCTTGAACACTTCGAAGGGATGGGGCAGCCTCAGCTGCTCTGGGCAACCTGTGCCAGGGCCTCCCCACCCTCACAGGGAAGAATTTCTTTGTGGCATTTAATCTAAACCCACCCTCTCTTAAGCTGACGCCGTTTCTAAATTCTGGAGAGGCAGCAATAATCAGCCGGGCAAGACAACAAGGATTGATTTCTTGAGGTCCAGGACGTGAGAACCCCAGCCAGGCAGTCTCCAAAAATGGGAGCCATTCCCCATGACGGGAAGAGAGGAAACCCCTCGTCAGCGTAGCAGGAGGCTCCTCCAAGCTGCTGACAGACCTGTTGCAGCTGAAGGGACAGAGGCTGGGCAGAGCTGCCCCAGAGGCTGCACGCTGCTGTCAGCAGCCATTAAAGACACTCAAAAGTAAATCCCAGGTTGTTTGCTCGGTGTGTGAGGAGACCCGTGTGTCAGGTTTTATATCGGTGCGTGCAGCAGAAGCACCTTTAATGTGCTGCCCCCAAAGCAGTGACACTCTGCGTTTAATAATCGCGCGTATCGATGTGCGGCGCTCGGCCGCGCGAGGAGCAGCCTTTTTTTTTATTTTTTTTTTCCCCCCTGCAAATGAGGCCACCTGTTCCTCCTTCCCTGATTTGACAGGTTTTAGTCTCTTCGCTGCGAGTGGGCGGACAGTTGGATTTGATTTACTGGATACTGTCCTCTGGTGTGATTGCAGCGTAATTATATCGACAGTCGGCTCCATTTGTGGTCAGAACGTTCTCCGGTGCACACACGCACGCGGATCCCAGAAAATGTGTCCCGCTCCTTGTTCGGAGTGGTTTGGTTACCTGATAAATATAGATTGATTTCCAGGAGCTGGTGGCTGTTACTCAATTGACCAAGTGTGTGTGGTACACGGTAAAATTTACAGTTAGGCTCTGTAGGTATTTCATCAGCTGAGACTGGTCCTTGTTAGAGAAGCGTAAAAAAATGGGAGAATCGATTGGGTTTGGGTTTGTTTTTTCTTATTTTGATGTGCAGGTTCACCTGGAAAAAGGGAAGGAGGGGGGTTCATGCTACACAGGAAAAATATATACATTTTTACACCAAAAAGATTGATCAAAATCGTTTTGGAGAACATATGGGTTTTCACTCATCTGAAAGCAAAAATTGTTCTACTGTTTAGGCTTGTTCTACTGGTTTTGCTATATTTGAGCTTCAAGGAAGTATAAAGGAAGATATAATTAGAAGCATCCTTTCATTTTTAATAAATGTCATTGAAAATATTGCAAGGGTCGTGGCTTTTTTTAGATAGAGTTATTTTCTGGGTTTATTATTTTTTAAACAGTTGCTATGTTTGATGTACACTTGTGGATTACCAATGGACCAAGTATTTTACCATGGGAAAAAGTTGATCCAAAGCACTTAGTCTGGCTTTAAAACACACAAAGAAGTTTGCCATCAGTGCCCGTGCACTGTGTGTGTCTTGTAAATTATCCTTAAAGACAACCCAAATGCTTAATGCCTTGGAAATGAGGAATCTGGAGTGGGTGTGTGCTGGATTGGTTATACCTTTAACCTAAGCCAAAAAGCAGGCACATGATTGTGCTGGGATCTGAACTGAGCAGCTGGTGAGGTGTGGAGTGGTACCACCCGCAGGCAGTGGCACCGTGAGTTGGCACCAAGTGGTTTTTATTTCTCCACTTCTGTCCTCACCACTTCAGCTGCTCCGACAAAGTTAGCCTGTGGATAAAGGTGAGGATGAGTGGTGGTTTCCGCAGAAGCCTCTAGGCAGGGATAACCTGGCCCAGTCCCCACTGGAGTTATCCCTCGTCATCCTGCAGGCACAGCTGGACCTGCCAGCTGCCATTTCCTACCTCCCCCGTGGGCTCCACTTTGGGCTAACACCTTTGAACCTCCAGCAATGCCTGTACAAAATTTTTCTGGTTTGGTTGGTTGGATGGTTGGGTTTCTGTTTGGGAGTTGGGGTTTTTTCCCACCAAAAGAAGCCATTCCTGTTGTTTGATTAGTTACTCAAAGCAGGGCATCCCCACTGCCCACACTGGAGCTGCTCTGGATAAACAGGCAACGTCAGGACTGTAGGTTCAGGTCCTTCCCACGTGCATGAAGGCAAACAGACCTTCTCCAACTTGTGCATACAGTGTAACTTCATCAGGACTGACAGTTTCTCAGTGATTGGACTATTTCTCTGTCTATCCCACTGCTCCCAGAACTCCTTGCCCTGTTTTATGGTGACCAAGCTGTGCAGAGCCAAGTGTGCAGATCCCCAAGGTTGCCCCACTCCCAGTGCAATTCACACCAGTCTGCACGACCAGGACAGACAGGTGGTTGTTTCATTTTTGACAGCACCGAAAAAAGGGGAATCACTCAGTTAATTGTTGTAGCAAAGGCTCCCTCTGCCTTCAGCTCTGCAGTTCTCTCTGCAAGGAAATGCCAGGCAGCAGGGGAGGGGATGTCTTTCTCACCAGGAAAGACTTCCTGAGCCTCCTTGGCTCACAGTCATAGCCTGGCAGATCTAGAGGAAGGCAAGTTACAATTTCCTTGATCTCTGGGGGCTTGAAATGAATGGGCTGATGTAAAAATGTGCAGCAGTAACACAGACCAATGTTGCTGGGTTTAGTGGCTGGCCAAAGCCAGGGGAGCAGAAGATGCTCTAGAGAGGATTTGGCTTTACCCTGTCCTGTGGCAAGATATGGTAAATCAGTCCTCTGCAAATTCCTTGTGCAGTGTCTTGGGTTTGAAAGTATTTAATACAGAAAATAAATCCTAACTAGCTGGAGTTGACACTGCCTTTCTACCCTCATCCATCCTGCTTCATGGGTGGTATCCCAAAAAAACCCCTCTTGGTGAGGTGTCGGCATCGATGTCTGTGCCCCTTCTGTGTGACACACACCACCCCCCCAGAACACTTCCAGTAAATCAGGCAGGACTGAGGGGGTTTGCCAAAGTGGAAAATTCAATTTTATTGTTGACTACACTGAAACCTGGATGTTATAGAGCTCGAGTTCTGCCTTTGTGTTCTTCCTCTTGAAGGTAATTGTCTGTTGTGCATCACAGTCTACCAGCAAACACCACTAATAGTAACAAATTTGACACCTGAAATTAAAGTCCTTCCTGGTACCGTCCTGTATGAGATGACACATTGGGTAGGACAGAGGAATAATTCATCAGAGCAGTGGGAAAAGCCAGTTGCTTTATTTACATGCTGGAGGGGAAGGGTAGAAAGGAAACTTGGCAGGGAGGAATATCTGGTATCTTGCTAGAAGTGATCTTAAAGATGACACATCATTAATAAAATAAAAACCCCATTTCTTATCGATTTTCTGGCAGTTATGTATTCTTAAATAGGCCAAGCAAAATTATAATATTTGTTTTGCTTTGTGAGCAAAAAGGTTAAAAAAAATCATTTCAGCTCACAGAAAAAAAAAAAAAAAAAAAAAAAAAAAAAAAAAAAAAAAAAAAAAAAAAAAAAAAAAAAAAAAAAAAAAAAAAAAAAAGGCAACAAACCCAGAAGAATTATTCCCTTAGCCACAAGGAAGAAAATTCTCAAGATCTTAAAAGCATCTTTAAATAAAATGCATTGTGAAAGACAGTAGTTCAAATAAGCTCAACTCTTTTTACATATAAAAAGCTAGAAACTATTTGCAGAGATAGATTTGTCTGATTTGAAGTCATGTTTTTAGTAGTGAGGGGACCAAAATTCATCAAAGTGTAGTTATAAGTCAAGTTTTCAATTAGTGTTTTTTTTATCCTAAAAATAATGGAAAAATCCAGAAAGGGCCTGAGACTATTCAGTGTGTGCATGTATGTGAGAGTATTTCTGTGAGTATTTAATAGGGGTAGGTCTTTATCTTTAAAATTCCTACTTGAGTAGAAATTTCACCAGACCTTTGGCTTCTTCCTGCTGTGTGTCCATTCAAAGCAGGGCATGGCATTTAATATCCCTTGGGAACCTCCTTTGATCGTTTTCTCCCCGATAATGTTTGTGTTGCTCACGTGTGGCTCTCCTGTTGTTGTTTCCTTGCTCTGACTGTGGTTTTATCTATTTGCTAAACAAATTGTTTTATCTGTTTTATGAACCTGCGCCGGAGAATTTATTTATTAAGGTAATTGGTCCAGAGAAAGAAAGATCGGGAGGTTTCCTCTCTAGACAACTGAACTGGAGTTGAGGGCAAATAGGGAAAGCAGCGAGTTTCTTTCTGTTTCTGCGGCTGTGTGAGGTGGAGATGGGCACCAATCCTTGCCCCCTCCAGCCTCACTTCTGCTTGTGTCACCCTCAGGCAACCCAACTGCTGCACTGCAGGATCCACCTCTGGGAAGGAGTGTCTGCGGTGGGTGGAAGTGGATGAAGGCTGGGAATTGTTAAACTGCAAGGCTAGACCAGCTCCATGGTCCATCCTGCAGTAAATGAGTGGCTAAAAGTGCTTGCTTCCCTTCTCGTAAGGAAGGATAACTACAGCTCATCCATCTCCACCTACAGAGACTCATCCATCACTGATGACTTCTGCTGGATATTTGTATCCAAGATTTAAATTGTGTGGCCTTGGAGAGCTGCAATTTTTTAAAATAAGGGCAGATTCTTCCAGTTTTTTGTGTGGTATCCCACTTGAAATACTGTTTCTGCATCCGAGACCCACTGGCATTGATGCTCACGTGACAGTCCAGCCCGAGACAAGAACTCAAGACAAACCCTAAATCTAGCTCAGCTTCCCTCTATAACACACAGTTAGAAGTCCTTCCCCTTCTCCTTCACGGTAGATATTGTGGCTGTTACCATCCTCTTTAAGAAGAGTCTGTCTCACATGTAGTACCACATGAAGTGTAATATCTAAGCCCAAGAGAATCAGTCAGGAAAAAAGGACCTGCAGAACTCAAATGTTTCCCCATCTCTTGGTTTAGAGTGCTCTGCTGTCACTGCTGTGTTGTGTGTAAAGCGAATCGGAAGAACAGGCCGTGGGAAACTTACTCTTGGTCGTGTTCTCCCAGCTGCACCACAGAGAACAAAATGCCAAGAGCAATATCCATGCCCTGAGCCTAATATTCAAGAGGGGGTTATTTTTAGAAGTTTTACCCAGAAAGCACAAACTTTAGCAGCACAGCAGTGCACCAGTGAATCGACTGTGTGCTTTGGAAAGCCCTTTCCCGGGTAAGTGCAGATGAACGTGTCCTTGCTGAACCTCTGTGCTCAGCCAAAGCCTCTGCAGCTGGAGTCAGGCAACAGTGAGCAGCTCTGTTCTGCTTGCAAACCGTGTCTGGTGCTAAGGAAACTGTGGACTTTCTGAAGAAAACATGTGGGGATGTTCTCCTGTGTGGTGACCCTGCTAATTCTTCCAGTTGCATTGTTTTTTGGCTCAGTGTTTGCCAGCGCTCCCCCAGCAGCAGTGCCAGGCACTGGCACGAGGCTGCTCCAGGGACTGTGACACAGGGGATGACAAGATGCTGTTCCCTGCACAGCCCAGATGGAGCAACTTGAATTTTTCCCAAGGCAGGGACAGCCCAGCAAGCCACAGCAGGAGTGCAGGGAGAAGCCAGGCCACAGCACCTCCATGTGTGCTCAGGTCAGGTTGTATTCAGAAGTCTATATACATAAACACTATAAACCACCATTTTGGGGTCTGCAGCTGGGATGCAGCTAGGGCAGGCAAGTTGGAATTTTTGGGAAAGCAATATCAAGGCAGGAAAGCTGGGAGTGGCTCACGAGTCACTGTTATGCCCGTCAGCAAACTGGTTAGTAGCTCAGGAGAGAAACTAGAAATATCAAAGGATGTGTGTGTGTCCACACAAGGATCCATTTCATCCCACTGTGGCAGCTGGGTGAATAGGAACCAATCCCCTGCTGCCATCTGTGCCTCTCTAGCAAGAAAACAGAGCTGTGAGATGTGCTGGAGCGTTGGGTCCCCACTCACTTCAGTGGCAGAGTTGCTGTGTGATGTCGGCCTTTGCCGGCTCGGTGCAGGTGAAAACCAGTCTGGCATTTAGCAGATGCTGTGCCCAAAAAACTCCAAGAGCTGCTGACTGCTTCAGAATTTAAGCTTGTCTTCTGATCCATATTGACAGAGCCAGCGCCGACCTAGCGATCTTCCTCGGCCAGAAATAGATTATACGAAAAAAAAAAAGTTCTTTACTGATAAATTAAACCAGATTTCAAAGTGAATTTGGCAGAAGATATTCAAGGATTTTTGTACATTGCTATTACGTTAGCTGGAGGGTGTGATTTTTTTTTTTTTTTAAATCTTTTTTTCACGCTCCTATGTGTCAGAGCTGGGCTAGCAAAAATTCAAATATAGACCAGGCTTAAGAATGCAAGTTGTGTTTTACCATTACTCCTCAGGCTGGGAGTATGGCACATGTAAGAGCATTTCCCATCCACGAGTAGCAGATGAAATAAAACATCCATTTACTTTTCATGCACAGAAATAGCGATAGCGGCTGGAGAAGGGAGATGACAATTTACATTGAACACCAGTCATTGCAGCGTGGTTACAGCAGAGTTAGGGCTGGTCTACGGCTGTGCTGCAGCCAGCAGGTTTCAGAGGGGCAGTTTTGCCTCTCTGCTTGCCTAGGGATCTTCTGTGGGTTTTTGAAATGCATCTGTTTCAAAAAATGGCCTTGGGACAGGTCCTAAAGCCTGTAATACCTTCCCTCCAACCCAGTAGCGTTCCCATCTGGAGCAGTTACAACAAAGCTGTGCTCTCCCATTTGCTGACTGGAAACAGTTCAGTGTTAAATTGTTAATCCTGACTGTCCATCAGCTTTCTCTTCTTTATTTTTACACGCTCTGATTCAGCAAGGTATTAGCATGTATTTAAATTCAACTGTGTGACTGTTTCCACTGATATATAATAATAACAATTATAACAATGACAATAATTATATGAATGATTTGGTGGTGATGATGATGATGATAATAATAATAATTTTGAAACTACTGTCAGGCCTAAAAGTGAAGCTTATGCTTTGTTGCCATATCTGATCCCAGCCTGAATGCTGGTGTCTGAGGCAAAGCAAAAGGCTTTAACAGAGCCAAAAGCTCAATCTGAACTTTTTACCACTCTTAATGAGTCAGATGTTGAGTTCCTTGTTTAGTCTTGAGTCAGGCAAAGCTCTGCCTGAGCTCTGCAGAAGCTTTGTCAAATCTTCAGGACCTTGCTCATAAGGATTTTCCTTTTCTCCCCTCTCACCCACCCACTGTAAGGCACCATCTGGGTGTGCTCACCGTCCTCCCCACCCTCACAATCCCTTCTCAGATCAGTCTGGGAGGCTCATCAGCTCCAGCCCACCCATTCACATTGAGAGGGGAGAAGAGAGAGGAAAAGGAAAAGAGACAAGGCAGAGATGTGTATCACATCATCTTTGGGAGCCCTGGGACATTTTGCCTCTCGTTTCTGATCTTTGTTTCCTTGTGCTGAAGACACTTTTGGACAGGGACTTGAGTCTCCCTCTCCAGTCCATCCCACCAGGCATGCTCACAGCAAGGAGCAGTGCAAATTCCAGATGGCATCCTGCCCCCAGAGGGAGGTTTGTTGCTAAACAAGCTTCAGCCTTAATCCCTAGGAAGGGGGCTCATTGCAGACAGGAGCTGGGAGAAGACTCGGAGCAATCCAACTTTAAATGGCAGTGTTGTCAAAGCAGCTGCTCTGTGCAACAACTTGAGCAATGTGCACTTTAAAAATGCATCAAATAGGTAAAAAATAGACTTCAGTGAGTTCAAGCTTTCGTTTGAGGAAGGCGAGAGGGAATTAAAAGTTGTGAAAAAGCAAAACCAAATTCAATTTATAGAGATATAAACTGATTGAGAGGGAAAAGGAGCAAAACAGAGACGGACCCTGAAGGGAGACTTTGTTCAGAAGTGTCAGGAATCTGAGCAGCAGGTGAGGTCCCCAGCCTGCCACAGAGACAGACACGTGGGTGACCTTGGCCGGGTCTCTTTGCTTTAGATGGGCTTGTGTCTTACCTGAACTGCCTTAGGTATTCAGGCTGCAAACTCTTCCCAGCTGGGACTGTCACTGTGGATTCACACAGTGCCAAGCAGGAAAGGTCCTGAGTGATTCTGCATTTCTGGGCACTTGGTATAAAATAGCTAATAAAGTCTGGGGTTAATGCATAAAGATCAGGCACTACAGTCAATGTGAAAAGAGAATACAGCCTGCACTGAATTTTTCTATCCAGAAGTCCTGTTTGTTTATTTTTTACATCTGCAAGGAGCCCTAACCACCGCTGAAAACCAGTCCCTTGTGCGCAGAAATGTATTTTTACAGCACACAGTTGTTTTGGACGGGATATGAAGAATGTTGCATCTGATTGAAAGTGTAACAGCAGCAGAGGTGGACAGGATGTAATTACCCAAATTGTGGTTTGGCCAGGACACCAAAAATACCCAGTATGAAATGCCATGAGGTTGTTGATTCTTTTCAGTGGCCAGCACAAGTATTTAACAGCAACTCCAGAGATGGCACCTCCCCCAGCACGGGTAATTCTCCATCAAAGGACAAGCATAATCCACTCAACTACTCAGCCCATTTTGTGCAACACTTTCTGCTTTGCTTAACAGCCTCCTTTTCCCAAGCTGTCTAAAGCCAAACCCATTAGCTTGCAAAAACTGCCCAAAACAGTGTGGCTGCAGGGAGGGATCTAGGACAGCCTTAAATTCACGTAGCACATATGGGGTTTAAATCCACTCTTGTTCCATGGGGTGGAAAAATGCTCCCTGGGTGGATTAGGCAAGGGAGGTGAGTGGTAGTGATGTGGATTAATCAAATTTAGGGAGTGCCTCACAGGCAGTGCCCACGTTTCCCTCTCCCCCAAGATGTGCTGGGATAGGGGAACTCATTTTCTATTTGGGGCTTATTTAAGAGACCTTGCTTTTGTCAAAAAAACAACAGTCCTGGAGCCACAAACCGTAATCAGAGCAGGAAGAGTGAAGGAAATCACCTAGGTGGAGGAGAAAAAAAAAAAAAAGGAATGTACTGGATTTCAGGTTTTCACAGCCATTGCACAGTCCTTTCATCATACACAGCCTGCAAGGGTAACCCACGGTAGGTCCAAAGCCCTTCTCATCTCTCCATGGGTTGCAGGGCAGTTGCTCCTTCTTTCCTCCCTCAGAGAATGGAAGGGCTCCTGCTGTAAGAAATTCTTCCTTGAACTTTGTCGGCTGGTTTTCATACACGAGTCTTTAGACAGCTCGTTCTCACCGATTTCTACTTCTGGCAGTACCGTTCATGTAACCAGACTCTCTTTAGTAGGGATTTGCAAGAGTAAGCTGACAAACCCTTTGGTGGGAGGGAGGGAGGAAAAAAAAAGAGAAGAGAGCATTTTTCCTTTTTTTTTTTTTTTTTTTTTTTCCCTCACTAGAAGTAATTTGTGGCTCTATATTTGAAAGCTGCCTTTTAGTGAATATAAAATTACTGTAATCCCAAAATGGTCTCCAAAGTGCCACCAAGTTGTATTTAAAATGTGTGTTAATCTTTAGATCACATATGGCCTTCTTGTTTCCCGCTTTTGCCATTCCTTTTGCTTCTAAGAATTGTTTTTATTTACACCTCTGTGAAAGCAGAATCAATTTCCCCACTGTTGCATATTCTTTGGAGAGAATATATTGATTGAAAAACCTTCTACCAGTCTTAATAATCTCAAGCAGTATTGACTATGTACAGTTGTACGTATCAGTTGTACATGTGGAAAGCTCACAAAATAACAATATCAATAATGTTCTGCAACAGAAACAATCATTTTATAAATAATGAATGTGCCATATTGAGTTCTACAGGTATTTGGGGCACTTTTTTACTTTTACAGGCCCCATGTCCAGCTTTGTTGACACCAATATAAATAAAAAATAAATCCATTGCATTCAATGCAGTTACATTCGTGCAGGAGCCAACCTAAGAGTGTCTTAGAGCAGTCGTTTGTCAAATGAGAAAGTAGGACATGGCATAAGTACCATCTGTGGAGAGTGATTCATAAGACAAGAATGCAGCATAATCAGTTAAATAAATACTACCCTTGTGTTTTCTAGTCTTAATGGACCTTACTCCGGCACAAATCACAGTGCAAAGTCAAAGCAATTGCAGGGACACGTGGAATTGGTTATTCCAGTTCCTAGAACTATGAGGAATGAGCTCCACTTTAAATTGGAGAAAAGCCAGAGACCCGCAATTATTCTTTTCCCCGAAGAGAAGGATCCTGATTTCTGCCTGCAGGGACGTGGCACAGGTACCCTCAGCAGGTCTTAACAAATCAGCCGACCTAAGACATGAGTTTGAGAGCAGACACCTCACAACCAGTGCCCGTCAACCTCTTGGCTGTGCTGGGTCACCACAGGTCCTCGTGAACACACACCAGCACAGAGGGGCTGCAGAGGTTGGCTCCCTTTGCATGGCTCAGGAAGCATTTCCCTGGGATGTGGGATGAACAATTGACATAACAAATACTTTAGCAACCAGCAAGACATTTAAAGGTTGTTTTTTTTTTATTTTAAAAAAGGTCTAAGAATGTTACCTTGAAAGACACCACATCTCTTTTATTTTTTCTTCACTATGCTATTATCACTTGAATCATCGTAGGTCCTAAAGGTCACTACTACAATTAGTATTCGGTATCACCAAGCTCGAATGAAACAAAGACCCTTCTCAAAAGGGGTCTGAAATGTCAAGTGATGAGAACAAGAAAAGAATGGAAGGAAAAACACAACATGATTTGTCCCAGAGTTATGCTACGAGCGGGCAGCAGACCGAGGAACAGACCTCGGGTGCCGTGGCTGAGAGCTGTAATTTTTCTTTCAGATTACATGGCCTCTCAGTTATCTTTTCTATTCAGATCTGTTCCTTCACCCCGTAGCTATTGTCACACTCACTGGTTTGGACTGCAGTGGACTTGCTCCAGGAGGAAAGTGCCCTTTAGTTATCAAGGATCAGATGGATATCTGAAGTCTGGGTGCTTTGGGTTTAGTACCCTCAAGCTTTAAATCCTGACTGCAGCAGTGCCTGGGTTTGGGTGTGCCCCTTTGGACCAGCTCCCTCATTTTGATGTGGTTAATCACAGCTACAATGACTCAGGCACATTCGTGCAAACAAGGCTGGGACCCCAGGAGTATGTGCCTCCCTCTGGATTTCTAGAACTTTTTGTTCTTGCTTGTTCCAGTAATGAAAAGGGAAAAGCCTTTCTTTGGTGGCATTTTGGCATTTCTGCTGCTGTGACTCATCAGAGGCATGCAACAACAAGAGGAAACTTTTTAAAACTTATTGGCACTGGAAGGAGGCAAATGTTTATTTTAATCCAGTTTGCTTACATTTTCCCTTTTCTTTTACAATTCCATTTGTAAAAGGGAATGCAAATGACTGACATAATCTTAAACATGCAAAGAAGATGAGCATTTAGAAACTGTATGGAATGTCTACAATTCTAAATCTCTACAAAAGTGGAAAACATTAAACTCAGCCAAATTCTAGTATTTGGGCACTGGTTGAAGGACAGAGGATGCTGAAAACATTGCAAATGCACTTGCTTAATTTTTCAGTGTGTGATGGATTAGTTTTAACATGCATTTTAATTTGTAGTTGGATTTTATCAGCTGTAGACAAAGTTTGATAATCTCTTCTTGTTTAATTAGCACAATCCTCTTAGGAGGGAGGAATGCACAGACAGTAGTAATTTATGTTCTCTGACAATTTCATACTGACAACCTGAAATATCTTGTCTTTAAAACATACCTTTATGTGGTTCTTTTAAACATCTTTGTCCTACCTTTCTCTTTCTGTAGTGCATGCGTGTGTACATCTAAGGGGAAAATAAAGAGAAGGAACTTGAACTAGAAAACGTTTCCTCTGCGTAAAGAGCCAAGAGAACATGTAAATAGACTGCATAAATAACAACTGGCTCCTTAGAAACCAAGAGGCTCACTCATGTAGAGGCTCAGCTACATTACACTGCCTGAAATGTGAATCAACTCATTAACATCGCAGCTTCACTCTGGCTTATTTTTGATTTTTGGGAATAAAGGGCTGCTCATGGAGGTCCACGGGACTACCTTTGTCAGGACCTGGGACTAGTAACTTCTACATCCATTTTGGAGTTAAGCCTTCACCACCAGGTTCATGAAGTTAACATGGACCTCTAGGAATGTGGGCTGTTGTAGGAGAAGGGAATGCACTGAGCCACCCCATCCCAAGAGGTGCTGCAGAGCAGGAGAGATGCTCTGAGCTCCCTTCTCCGTGCTGATAGAACCTTCCTGAGGCAGAGGGCAATGACCTGGTAGCTGTTCAGCTCCTCTGCACAGCCAACACAGCTGTCTCTGCTGACCTCAGTCAGGCCTTGCCCTTCCACTGGGAAGAACTCTTTGAGTTTCGTGGCATGTAAGGCCAGCAGGAGCAAGGTCGAGCTTGCTCTCTATCCCATACATACACACGTATAACCATAGAAACCTGACATAAATTTTTTAGTGCATATTTTACACTGCAAGGTTTTTTAGGTCAGACTTTAAAAGGACGGAATACTTTTTTTTTTTATTATTTTTTTCATTCATGCCTTCCTTTGACTCTGTTTTTAAAAATCAAAATCTTCCCCTCTGATTCCAGCAAAGCCTTAATGGTAAATTAATGCTGTTGTAATAACTTAGGTTGTGCCTTTGGAAGGCATCAGCAAACTTTTATTGCAGCTACATCCAAAAAGCTCTATCCAGTTCCCAGCCCTCTGTGAGGCTGTTTTCCCATCTTTTCCTGCCAGTTTCCAGGCTGGAATAGATGAGCATTGCTCCATAACCACAGATGGCTGGAACAGCACTGTCAGAGGTATCATTTTCAGATTTGTGGTTTCAGTATGCTCATTCTGACCTTTAGGGGAAGCAACAGTGCCCTGACATTTAGGCTGGTTTATATCCCCTGCAATCCCTTTTCAATTAAAACTCATATCTATAGGGCTCCCTCTGAGAACCCCACAAACATTTAGGATAAATCCCTGATGAACCAGCACTGAATAGACTGGACTGTGCTTTCACCAGGCTGCTCTGAACACCAGGAATCCTTGATTTGACCCTCTCTGGATATATTCTTTTGGTCATGAAAATCCCAGAGCCGCCTTAAAAAGCTGTGGTGGTTGAGATGGAGGCTGAGATGGAGGCTACGTGGGAATATTCAAGACTTCAGCGAAGCAAAGCAAGAGGGCTGCTCTCCATGTTGATGAGACCAGTGGTGGTCCCCGTGGGGAGCTTGTCTCTTAATGATGTGTAAGAGTGGCTGCTGGATCAGGGAGAGGCTGGAGAGCAGCCAGCCATGGAGATAACTCCATCCTTGTCTTGCAGCAGCTGCCCTGGTCGTTGTGAGCGGCTGTATCAGAAATACTGCGAAAAAATGCACTTAACGAATCAGCCGTTCAACCCGGGCTCCCCTGTATTACCTGGTTCACACTGATGCCTCTACCTTCTCATTTTACCTTTGAAGCAGATTCTTTGAAAACTCGTATTCTGTGTGCTTAGGCTCAGTGGACTGGGATCACACTTCTTAAACTCCTCGCCTCTCCTGGTTATGCTTTCCAGAATAAATATATGCAGATATTGTTGCATTTTCTTGCTGAATCTCAGCAGGCAGCTTCACTTTCAAGTGCCTTCAGGCAGTTACTACCCAGCCCTTCCCACAGCAGCTTTTCTGACATAGGACACAGCTTTCTGCGTGACGATACCCAGATCAAAGAGTGCTCAGGTATTGTTTTGTCTCTTGCACTAACACTGCCATTATGCCAGCACGTGAAGGAAGATCTCACCCGTGTTTGGAGACCCCAGAGCAGAGCATAATTCAGCTTTTGAAGCAGAGATTTGTCAGTGCCCATGGGTGACTCTGTGGTCAAGGGAAGGGTCTCTAAACAGGAGTCTCAGCTGAAGGGACTGAAGCTTAGAAGAGAGGATTGCATGTAAATGATAGCAAGTGTTCTCGGTTTTATTTGGGGCAGAACAGAATTGATTCACTTCCTATATATACCAAACAAAACAGTTTGTTGCCTTTTTTTTATTTCACCTCTGTTCAGCTGCTTTCCTGGTTAGTGCAGGATGCTTGCAATATTGACTTGTTAAGACTCCCTGGGTTGTTTGTAGGATGTTTTTAGGCTGTTTTTTAAAGAGGTTGTTGTTGTTTTACCTGTTTTGCTGCTGGCCATAGCCAGCAAAAGGCATTAAGTGCATTATTCATAGAGTCAGTGTGAACCTGTGTGCAAGCTAGATAGAAAACCCAAGATTTCTGCTTACAGTAAATCACTTCCTGCCTTTGCCTATCAGTAAATATTATTACTATTATTATTAAAATGTTAATGCTATCAGCAGTGTTTTGCACTGCAGGCATTAGGAGGCACAGCTGAGCTTGTCTGACCCGATCCAGCTGAAGCAGTACATGCATACTAATGAATTCATTGCCTTATTTGTCTCCTGATATGTTTTAAAAGGTAAATTAATGTTCTTCTACCTAGCCTTTAATGAATATCTTACATCCTGCGTTAGGAACTCATTTACTTTCCTAAACTACAGCCAGCACCAGTCACGGGGAACAGTTAGAAATTTCCCGGTGTGGGAAACTGTAGAATTCAGAGCTGAAGATTACTTTGATAATGGGAATTTTTCCCTTTTCACACCTATGCTTGCAGTTAGGATAGTGTTTATATCCAGCTGATGAGCTGTATTTGAAAGATTGCTGGAATAATTAAGATCTCAAACAAAAGCAGTTGCACATCCCCCTTTTTTTTTTTTTTCTATCAACACATATATAGGAGGTTGTGTCTTCTACTGTTGTAAATAAAGAGAATGACTGATGCTCCCCTGACATTTAGGGGCTGTCTTTAGTGCAGTGCTATCATTTCCTCGGTATGGCAGATTTTCAGAGAGTCTTTTTATTTTACACAACAAAAATGGGTTATTTTGTTCTGCCTCGTGCACCCTGACATCTCCACAGGCACTGTAACCACCTTCCCTCAGGAATCACAGTCGGCTGCAGCTCTCAGACACTGCTGGGATACAGAGTACTCTGTCTACACAGTTCATAATAAAGACTTCTCTTTCTGTGGATGATAAAATACAAGGAAACGCCATGTGGGGAGAATCATAGAATTAACTGGGTTGGAAGAGACCTTCGAGATCATCAAGTCCAACCCTTGATCCAACCCCACTGTGATTACTGGATCATGGCACTCAGTGCCACATCCAGCCTCGTCTTAAAAACCTCCAGGGATGGTGAATCCACCACCTCTCTGGGCAGGCCATTCCCGTGTCCGAGAACTTGAGGTTCATTGAATCTGCTCTGGCAGTGACCAGATGAAGCCAAGAGCCCTCCAGACATGATCTCCTGCAGTGCATCTCCTCCTGGTCCTGTCACTCTCAGGGCCTTACCACATTATGATCTTTTTGAGCTGGTCCAAACCACTGGGTTTTTCATCACGCTGTGGTTCCACGTCTTGAGCCACGAGAGCAGAAACACAGAAGGAGAGGCTGAAAGAAGGGCACCCTCCTCATCAGCTGCTAAGGGCTGGACCACTTGACATGCACTGAGACACCCCTGGGCTGTCACGTCCTAGATAAATACGGGAGGCATGTTTTTAGCTGAAAAGTCTTGCCCTGTCTGTCTTTGCTTTCACATCCCCTCTCAGAAAAGGAAGATAAGGATCCTCAGTTCCCACTGGAGAGAAAGGTGTTTGTTTAGGTGTGTTCACAGCCAGAAACACAGAATTACAAACACCCATTTTAATGTGGCTCTGGAGGAAGGGAGTGGACTTGAGGAGGTGACAAGAGGGAGGTCTGGCTAATGAACGACAAGGTCCAGGCCCCTGTCGATCGCTGCTGCTCCAAGTTTTATTGCTCTTTGGTTTCATGTTCCAGCAATGTGAGCATTGCAAGCACAGAGTAAGAGAAGGCTCGTGTCTGAGGGAGTTGTGTGAATGAAATGATGGCCAGAGGACACGTGGCATGTGATGACCCTTGTCAGCTTTGGTTCAGCTGGACTTTGGATCACTGAAGATCTTTGGTACCAACAGGAGTTTTCACAGAGATTATAACAGGCGCCATATCCAGTCCTCGCTGGAGAATTTCTTTGGCTAATTTAATCATTTAACATTTTCAAATTAAATGTAAATTAAAGGGGAAAAAAAAAAAAGGTGAAGAAGAAGAAGAAAAAATATGGTTGGTTGCCTAAAACCCATTTTAGAGTGTAATGTTTCTGACAGTATGTGTAAGTTTCTCCATGGACAAAAGATCTTGTGATTTATCGAGCCATTTATTAATTAGAAGATTACAGCATGACTGCTTCTCAGTAGCAAAAAAAAAAAAAATAGACTTAGAGTTAATTATAAATGCTGTGAAAGGGTATAAGAAGATTCATAATCCAGCTCACCCTTTCTTCCTGCTTCAAATTATCCATGAAAACACTTAAAATATGTTGAACTTTAAACCTGCTAAGTCCTCTTCAGCAAAAAGACCTTAAATTTAGGTAGATGCCTTCACGCCCGTTCTTAGCCGGGTCAGGTCTAAAGGCATAAAACATGACTTCAGCATTAAAATCTGTCAGCATCCTGCTTGCTTTCCCCCTCCTTTGCCAGACAGCTATTCTCGTGGAGGCCTCTGTGTCCCAGGGTCTGCAGAAGGGTCTGTCCGTTCCCTGTGACGCCTCCTCTGTGGTTTTTCTCTTTTCCCTTTAAGGATCAGCTCCTGTCCTTAAAGCACTGTTCGAAACTGCAGTTCCTGACACCTGTCCCTCCAACATCTTCACTTTTGTGAAACAAGAAAATCTGATTCTTATCTTTTGCTAAGAGTTTTGTTCCTATTTCCCCCAGGATTTCTTTTTTTTGTCAGCTTAATAGCCACAAGCTCTCTCTTTGCACTTGATAATCCCTTTGATCTTCTTCACTCATTGCTCAGCACAGTGCCATGAGGATGTTACTACCTTTAATCTTTTTGCCATTGATCAGTAATATTCCTGTCTGCTGCTCCTCTGTCATTCCTTTGCTGAAATTGCCACTACATCTCCTCTGTGTTTTCGGGGAGGAAGTGTCATAAAATAGGGGTAGCTTTGCAGGAGAAGATCATAGTTGTTGGAATGAGTAAAGATTTTGAGCAGAAAGTTTAGGACACTAACAGTAAATTTACTGGGTGTTTTACATATTTGGACTGGAGCATTTTTTTTCTACGTAAGGGAAAAAAATTACATTTAATCACAATGTTTGGTTGAGCTGTCTCTGCTTCCTTTCTCTTCAAGGCACGAAGAAGGAATTCTACAAAGTCTATAAGCTCCCATTTCTAGTGTCTCTCAGTGGTTTGTGAGTGGAATGATATCCTTTTACAAGGCAAAAAGGAGATTTCCAACTCAGCTGGAGATCTGAGCACACCTTGCTTTCCCTGAAATAGGAAAGCATCTTGAAACAGGTCGTTGTCAAGAGCAGATTAGCTGATGATGTCGCTGGTGATAACAGGGGATGCAAAGTAAGACTCAACCTTCTTTCCACAGTTATGTTGCCTAACAGCAACAGCAGTAATTAAAAAAGAAACGCACTGTGAAGAAAGTGATGCCAGCATGACTCAGAGCCTTCACAAAAGGCAGGCACCAGATCAAGAAGGGATCTTTTGCATATGTTCATTATTCTGGATATAATTACACTTCACTGCAAATGGGCTTCACCTGCCACATTTCGTATATAGATTTTTAATGGTCTGGGTTGTGAGGCGGGGGAGGCAGATTTGGTTCTGCCCGTTATGTGTGCGAGGAGTCTTTGCAGAACTGTAATTCAGATATGAGTCACAACTTTGAGTGCTCCAAGGAATGAACCACCATTACAGACTTTCAGGAAACTAAGACTGCAGTGCATCAGCGGGGACAAATAACTCTATGTTAATCTGTTAATCATCTAAAAAGGGCAGAGTTCGGGGTGTTACATTCAGCTCACACCTTGTTAAAAAGGCGAGCTCTGCTCTGCCATTGGTATGGAGATGGAAAAGGGGGGTCTCCAAGACCCCATGTGTTCTAAACCCTTCCATATAGAAGGGTGGCTGCGTTGGCTGAGGGAAGATCAGATGAGCTTTTTTGGATGTTTATTCTGGTAGTGCCACCTCTGCCTGCTACAGCTGAGGTAGTGCCGTCTGACCTGCTCGTACCTCTTTTTTTTTTAACTTAGTTGCTTAAATAAAGAAAAAACTTCCCATTTGTTTGAATTCTAAGCGAGCAAGAGATATTGCTGCTCCACTTACATGGCTGACTGTCTTATATTCCCAGAGGGAGTCTCTTCCTCGCAGCCCTGTGTTCAGAGTTGCTTTTTAACGAGAAGTGCAGACGAATTCCCCTACCAGACCAGAGGCTGCTGGTGCTGAAGTGCTGGAGTTTGTGATGCATAGCAGACTGTCACCTGTACAGAGAGAAATTATCCTCTCCACTCCCTCTGTATTTATACCTTGTGTCTGTGAGTTATCACATGCTTTCCTGGCCAAGGTCTTGATTGCCCAAGAAAAGAATAATGGGCATAAGGGAAAATTCCTGTCTGGCTTCACCCTGGAATCTGGAGAGTGGTTATTTCAAAACACCCACCCAGGCTGTGCACAAGAGAACTGCACGTGGGGCTTCACTGCTACATAAATTCACCTCTTTTTCCCATGTAGTGCAACTCTGCAAAGCCATGGGGCCATGGGGGCCCATGGGGGCATGTTGCTTAGTTTGGGGGAAATTGTGCACTTTAAGGGAGTCTGGGAGTCCCTCTGGGACCCAAGGGCTACAATCACAAAATTAGGGGCTAAAGCCAGGCTGTCAGAGGGACTGGCTGTCCCTCTGCAGCCCCATTTGGTTGCTGTCCATCCTGTGGGGACCCGCTGTGCTCCCCAGCCCCCTTGCCCACCCTGGCAGGCATCCCCTCTGTCAGCTGCTTGCAAAGCTGGAGGGTTCACTTTTAGCATCACTTGCTGTTTCTTGAATTATTTATTGCAATTATGCTGGTGATCCACAGAAGTGTTGCTGCTGTGCATCATATCCAGATGCCTGCAAACGCACTCCCAGGGCCAGGGCCTAATTTTAGCTGCCTCTGCAAAATATTCTCCTCTGGACTGAGGCCCTGCTTCTGCTCCTGTTGAACTCTGCAGCTAAGCAGGCTGCTGGCTGAGGGAGTTAAATACTGTTCCTCTGAAAGACAAGGATCGTGAAGGGCACAGATTTTACCTGTGCAAGGTGACGAGTCAGGCTGCTTCTGTGTGGTATAAAAGTACAGCTGGAAGCATGGAGACCTCTTGCCTGGCCAAGGAGCAGGGAGCTGGAGCCAGGCCGTGCTCAGGGTGAAGATCATTTGCACTGAAGACGTGGCAGCTGAGCAGCAAAGCCCCGAGGCTGCAAATCCTGATCAAGCTTTGGTGTCACACGGGGGCTGTGAGCGAGCTCCTGGAGCTTTGGGAAAGTCAGAGCAGTGATATTCATAAAACCCAACCCTGTCATCAGGAGACACTGTAATCCAACCTGCTGTTGCTCACCTGAATGAGTTACTAAGCATGCTTAATAAGATGCATCTATTTAGCAACAAATACAAGTTGTTTATCAGGAACTTGGTGTCAGGATGGGTTTTGCTTTGTTCAGTGACATGTGGGGCCAGCCTGGGGAGTGCTGCTCTGTGCCCAAAAACCACTCCCCAGGAGAGATGACCACACAACATATGCCAGAGTTGGGGGTTTATTTATTTGGGCAGTTCTGGCTTGTTCAGGTACTGTTTTGTTAAGATTTTTAGGCTGTGGTTTATTTCCCTGTTCTGCTCATCAGTTGGCTCACAGGTCAGTTTGAACAGTGGGTAGGAAAGGAGTAAATACAGGAAAATCCACGAAGGTGTGAGGTAGGGAACCAGTCCTGTTGCTTCTCACAGTTTTCTTTGCTTACCAGATTAAGCAGCTGATGTGTTATGAAGCTGAGCGTGTAGGAGCACACCAGGTCGCCCCAGCATGAGGGAGCTTTTTGCACTGGACTCACATCTCTATTTATTGCTGCCATTATTATTGACACTGGTGGTAATTTTGTGTGTACAACACCTCCAGGCTGAGCATTTGGGGCATGGCTCAGCTTGTTTTCAGAGTGATGAAGGAGGCTTCACAACACGGGATTCAAATCCATGCTGCTTGTGAAAGGCATAATTATTGTATGGTGTGTTATAATTGTTGTGTATGGCGTGTTTATTAATAATAAAAGTCACAGTGGGTGGCTTTCTGGCTGAAGTGCTGTGAGAAAAGGGATGCTTCCACCATCTCTCAGTGGGCTTCCCCATCCCAGACAGCAATACTCTAATTAACTTTTGTCAAGTGGTCCATTGAATTAGCAAAATGGAGGGATCTGGAGATGCCTACAGATCTGTCAGCTGCTACCTGAAAAATTGCTCTGTTCCCCATAAGGAAAGGGAGGAAAAACCCCTTTGCTAATGATCAGCTTTCTAAATGTGCTGTGTCCTGGGACAACAGATGCCCACAAACTGAAGGGACAGTTGGGGGAGTGGAGCAAAACCCAAAACTGTCAGGATTCATAAATGAAAAAAAACAAAGGGGAGGAAGAAAAAAAAGGAAAATCTTCCCCAAATTTCATGGCTCAGTAAGCAACATTTCTCCTAAGATGGAAAATAATGATGAACTCCTGGGACTGAAATATTTAATGTCCATTTAAGGGAGAGCTAAAAATCAGCAGCACAGCTTTCCCAGAGTCTGCATACACATGTAAAATCAAAACCCTGAGTCATAAATTCCCATCTCCCTCATCTTTCCCTTCTCCCAAACTCATGGATTTTAACACCGCAAGAGACTATTGTGATCTTTTTTTCCTGACTTTTGAAGGACCTTATTTCCCTACATGGGTCCTGCTGAGCCTTTCCCACCCCTGTACTTTTTTCCCCACCCTTGGGCCGGGCATTTCCCCGGGGTCTGGCAGCCCAGCCCTCGCTCTGGCAGCACCGCTGCCACCTCTGCACACACAAAATCGCAAGATTGGCACCTTTGATTGCAAGCTTGTCGGGACAGGAGGCATGTTTTCTGTTCCATCAGCTGCCTAGCACGTTTTTAGCACAGTACTGGTAATAATCACACTCCTGAAATATGCTCTCTGGGCATAAAATGACTTCGGTGCCTAGAGCAGGTCTGAACTGCTTCAGTCAACACTTTCGGTCCTGAAGACCCTGCAAGGTGCAGTGGGTGTAGTTTAGTTTTTAACCTGGAGATACACAGTGCTTGTCCAACACCAAAGCCACACCTGAAGAAAGAAACTTGGCATTTCTCTCAAGAAAGAGAGACTCAACCCAGTAAATGTCCTCGGAGCTTTCCCTTTTGGACCCAAACACCCCAGCAGCTGTCAGTGCTTCCTTTCACTGCTGTAACACCTGCTTTTCTCTAATTCAGCACCTCCCTTGTATGAAAGAGGTAAGGTTTTTGCTCCCCTCTGTCCACATTCCTAATCTCCTATTTTCCAGGGAAGAGTGAGGTCGTTGTCAACCGTGTTTCCGTGCGAAGGAAGTTTTCTACATCACTGCACACAAATACAGTGTTGGTGTTGGTAGTCTTCCAGCTGTTTATACAAGCATGTGTATGTGTTTATCTCTTTTTAAAAAATCAGCACTTCATTCTATTTATGTTTCTATGGAATAGGAAATGCAGATTCATTTCAACCTCAGTCTTATTATTAGTTCCACAAAACACACCCGTAATAACATACATAAAACTGCTTAATTTTACAGTGCTGAATTGTTTTGACTTCATTCTGAGCGTGAATCTGGACTACAATGGGAAGTTCATGAGATCATAAAATGTGACTTCTAAAACCGTGCCAGACACTGAAACTACCAACTACTCCTTTCACACACATAAGTGTTATAATTATGGGATTTGTAAGGTAAACGAACACAAATGCTTGCTTACATTTTAAATATAAAGGCATGGAAATGTTAATTACATGGTCTTTAAAGATAAGCAATTAATTTCTTAAGGGATAGGTTTGGAAAGTCCCCCTTCAGAGGCTGCCTAACAGTTTGAGCTACTGTAGACATATGTGGGTTTTGCTGCATATTGTATTTTCTGGTGATAACATAATAGGCATAAATTTGATCCACTGTAAATGTAAGACTGAAGATAGAATTTGAAATTGTTGGCTGTTCAGGAGTCTGCACACGATATTTTATTGTTGGACAGTATTTCATGCAAAGCTTAGAACAAGTCTTTTTGACTGTAGATGCCTTTTTGCTTAATTTAAGTCTTTGAATACTATTTTAAGAATTGTTGTCAACTCTGCAGCTGTATTGCCTTGTGGAATCATGATATTAATTTATACAAGCTGTAAACCTGTGTCATTTCCAAATTTGCAATTCACCATTCCTCTCTGCTTGAGTAAATCAAGCAGCTTTTTAAATGTAAAAACGCTCCTCGCCAGTCAGCGCTCCGCCGCAGCTTTTGGGTTAACCCGGTTATTTCTCAGGGTGAGTTTTTGCTCCTGATATAATTATTTCTAGTTGAATGTGATCAGCTGGCCCCGGTGTTTTGCACAGGAGCAGCTCAGACGTGGGAAGGGGACTGTCCCTCTGCTCACCTTGCTAAAGCACATCCCGTGGCCTTCCCCGGCACTGGGGTCAGACCCGCGAGCTGGGAACGCTCTTGCCTTTGGAAGTCGTGAGTTCCCTGCTGTTCTTTGTGTACATTCCATGTTTCTGTGGGAGCTGGACAGAATTTACTGCTACAAGCTAATGGTTTCCTGGGTTTGAAAAAACCTTTCTTCTAGATGACCTCAAAGCAGTTCAGGCGCCCTCATTTATGCAGGACTTGGCTCAGCACGGGGGAAAGAGGGGCTTTCCATCCCTGCACAGGCACTGCCATCGAGCTGCTCGAGCTGCTGAAGCGCCACCAAGGATTGTTCAGACAAATCACACCCGTCTGACGCCACGAGCCCAAGCCTGAGAGAAGGAACAAAGGCTCTGAAGGTGCTTTTTCAGGCCCAGCTTCCTTCCCACAGAGGGGAATGCAGCAGCTCGTGTGGATCAGCTGCCGCTCTGCTCTGCCGGGTGTTGGCTGTTATATCCCAGTGCAACACCACGGAAGGCAGAGGAAAATGAAGCACTAATTCTGCAATATTAAAGCAGGCTGCTGTGTTTGCTGTTCCCCCTATATAACTGGAATTCTTCGCAGGGAGAAGGCTTAGTTTTTCCAGCAGGGTTTCCATGAGGTGAGCCATGGATTACTGGGTCTCTTGGGATGTGACCTCTGCCAGCCTGGGTGGAGAGTCACAGACCTCCAAGCTCCCCTCCGGCCCTGCAGCATTGCTGGAGAAGGAGGGTTTGTTCCTCTCAACTTCTAAAATGCTTTCATCTTTCACTCTCTGTGATGTTCACATGCTAATATTTTGGGGAGGTTGTGCATTATTCCTGTGCTGCCAGCAGCCTCTGTGCCTGCTGTATGGAAATTCATCTTCTCCAGAACTCTTTCTGCATGGAGTTGTGGCTCAGGCCTATTATCATTATTTAAAGTCACTTTTGCAGCAGCGTAATAATAAAGCTTTTTTTTTTTTTTTAATATATTATCATTCTGAACTTTGTTGTTAGCAAGGGAAAGCAGAAATAACAGCATGCTGGTTCAGCCATCAGTATAGAGTGTGTATCATCAGTTAAATGTATAAAGCTTTTAAGCTGTCTTGTTTTAAATTAAGGTTTACAATGCATTACAATGGGATATTTGAAACTGTGTACATGTTTTATCAAGTCCTCGTGACTCTCTAAATGCTCTCTGATTAGTAGGTCTAAACACAGCAGACTTGATCCAAAGCTGACTTTTACAATTAAATCCATTTATTTGGAGGGACGTTACCTGCATCGTATGGGGGGATTTAGAGCTCTGCTTTCATTTCTCACCAAAGGCAAAATTAAGTTGGAAGCAACTTTGGCGTTCACCAAAATCTAACAAGATTTGGTGAAACTATTGAATCAAAAGTTTGCCATTACGTGAAGACTTTGAGCAGGACGTTGCATCGTGGTAGTGAAGGAAGAATACGTAAAAAGGGGTGATATTTATAAATCTAGTACATATGCCATCCTTTAAAATAGCACTTACATGTCTCTAACAGTGTCATGGCTGCACAGAGTGAAATGCCCCTCAGGCACACCGGGGTGACATTCATGTGCTGCAGAGATCCCACATTCATTTAGGCAGTGCAGAAAGGATGGAGAGGGAAACAGATGCAAAACGACTCGTCTGCAGTCGGGCAGCCATTCAGCAGGAGAGCTGTGATTACAGCCAAGTCTCCTCATTTACAGTCTGATGCTCTGAATTCCACCAGCTAAAATCCCTGTTCCTTTCCTGATCATAACTGCACATCCTGGCTGGCAGCTGTGTAAGAGAAGCCCTGCTTAGTTCCTAAGAGTAGGTGCATCATCTGCAATGGGGGGAGGTCCCACCTAAACCTCCTCCCACACTGCTAAGCGTGTTCTTTGGAGCTGAGTGTTAAACATGGGATGGGATGGGTATGATGTGTAAGGACAGTTTGGTTTCCAGACCAAGGCTTCTCCAGTAAACCTGGTAAAGTGGCAGTCCACCTGAAAAACTAGGTGAGTTACACAAAGACAAAAAATGGGCAGATGACCTGGAATACAGAAGCTGTGGATGAAAATATAGGTGGCGTGAAAATTTCATTTGGTGCTGAAAAATAGTTTTCTTCTTCCCTTTTCCATTTAGAAATTTGACACCCCGTTGGTCTGCAGCCAAACAGGAGGGGAGGAGTAAAGAAGAATGCACAGAGAGATGACAGTGGAAGAAGGTCTCAGTGTGGAAAAACAGAGTGTGCTTGGACCAGGGAAGTGAGCAAAGTCCTGATGGAAGTGGAGAACATTTGCAGTTTCAGGTTGAATCATACTTTTATTTCCAGGTGTGACTTCTCTCTGAAACCTTGGTCTGTTTTAGACTGTTAGTCTAAAAAGAATAAGCTTCTAAATTTCAAATTCAACCCACATTAATGGGTATTTGAGTCATGTCTATGATTGGCGCGAAGGCAGGAGAAATCAGAGACACAGATCAAAAGCTCAGATCAAACTTAAATATTCTCTTCACAGTCTCATTAAAGGTTGTGGTCAAGGCAGGAGTTAGCATTTAACTGTGACTATACAAGACTGACAACTAAATGAAGGGGAAATCAAAAGCCAGTTTAATTGTTGCCTGTTGTTATTGTCAAAATGACCGGCTAATTAAATATTTATTGTTTACTGGTTTCAAGCATATATTTGGCGTGTTGGGATGCTGTGTAATCAGTAGATCATACATTTCCCCCAGAACAAAATAGTAGCCTCACAAAAGCCTGCTGTGAGGATTAGATGGCTGATGGGCTTGACTCACCCCCCCCAGCACCGAGGGTGCAATTTGCAATTGCGGTTTTGAGCTCCCAGCTGGAAGTGCTTCATGCTCCCATTCCATCTCCCAGCAGGGGGATGCAGCTCTTTGCCTCCAGCCTGGGCTCTATCACAGCCCTGCCAGCAAAAGCTGCCCACCAGAAGCAGTGATTTAGCACAGATGGCTCCGTCCTCAGCTCCCTGCCCTGCCCTCACCTCCTGCCTGGCCACATCCAACTCCTGCGCTTGACGGCTCATCAGCTTCCCTGAGGAATGAGGTTGTGTTCCACTCCCCTTCCTAAAGGAAAGCTTCTCAGCACGTGGGGATGTCTGAGACTCCAGAAACCAAGACTCTTTCTGCTTGAGCTACAAACCCAATGGCAGTTTCCATCAGCAGGAAGAGAGATCCTACAGGATCTCACACTCCTGCTAAGCTTTAGATGAATGGTGATCCCTTGAGGCATAGCAGTGACATGTAAAAAATGAGGGTAATGCAAAGATCTCTGAAGATGTAAAATGTCTGAAGATGGGCAGAGAAGCGCAAGAAAGGCAGCAAAGCTGGGGAAGGATCTGGAGCACAGGTCCTGTGAGGAGCAGCTGAGGGAGTTTGGGATGTTTGGCCTGGAGAAAAGGAGGCTCAGGAAAGAGCTTATTGCTCTCTACAACTCTACAAAAGGAGGTTGTAGTGAGATGGAGGATGGCATCTTCACACGAACAAGAGATAGGACAAAAGTAAATGGCCTCAAGTTGCGCCAGAGGAGGTTTAGATTGGCTGTTAGGAAAAATTTCTTTGTTGAAAAGGTCATAAAGCCCTGGCACAGGTTGCCCAGGGCAGTGGTGGAGTCAGCACCTCAGGAGGTATTTAAAAGACATGTAGATGTGGCACTTGAGGACATGGCTTAGTGGTGGGATTGGCAGTGCTGTGTTAACAGTTTGACTTGATGATCTTGGAGGTCTCTTCCAACCTCAGTGATTCTATGATTCTATGTTCCTTGTGCTCCAACCTGCAACTGCAACTTTTCAGGAATGGCATTTTAGTGTGGGGGAGGAAGAACATCTGCTCTACACCGTGGCCCAACTGGATGGCAACAGTTGGGTGTCAAACCTGAGAGATGCTCCTGGGAGCCCCTCTGTGGGTGCAGGGATGGGGAAATCACACTCACAGACTGCACAGCACAGAACACTTCATGCTGAGGCTCCCAACTGAGCTATTTTTTTTTATGATTTCCAGCCCTGAGCAACAAGTGTGGTTCTCAGCAGACTGTCAGCTTCACCTGTACCTGCCTAACAATGAGAAGGGCAAAGGGGGTGCCAGACCACCTGCTCTCAGCACCAAACACTGCGGGGGCAGATTGCCAAGCTGAGAGTGAGCGAGGCTTGGGAATGCTCGTGGGCCTGGAGATGTCTTTATTAGGAATGAGGAGGAGAATCCAGGCAGGCAAAGCCAGAAGGAATGAGGGAAAGTCTGCAGAAATGAGAGTGTGCTCACTGCAGGGAGCTTCACTCAGAGCTATCCCCACTAACAACCAGGCCTTTTTTACTATTTAAAAAAAAAAAAAAAAAAAAAAAAAAAAAAAAAAAAAAAAAAAAAAAAAAAAAAAAAAAAAAAAAAAAAAAAAAAAAAAAAAAAAAAAAAAAAAAAAAAAAAAAAAAAAAAAAAAAAAAAAGCCCACATAAAGCAAAAGCTGGTATTTTCAATTTCTCAATTAAAATGTAATTTACACCCTGCGCTCTCCCTCAGATAAAAGCATGCTTTGTTCACCCAAGTGTGAAACAATATTTACAGAAACATTTTGTGGCTTAATGTGCTGCTCTGAGGATGCAACCGTCTGTGCACATCCAGACTGCCCTGCTGGCTAAAGGCAGCTCCCATCCCAGGACTCCAGGGATGGGGACTGGGGAACACTGGGGAACAGGGGATTACTAGGACTGGAATTTCTCCGCAGCTCAGCTGGCTGCCCAGGGCTCATTTTGTGGCCATGGAATAACAACATCCTGCCATAAAGTGCAGCCCAGCAGAGCCTGTGCTACCTGGGCATGCTGAGACCTCCCAGAGGAGCCATCCCTTCCTAGGGCAGCTTTTGGGCCTCAGCAGAGGGTGTTAACACCTGCCAGAACCTGATCTGGGGAATGCTTTTCTGCGTCCATAGGGAGCTTTGAGCATGCAGTGGGGTTTTACTGGTCTGGTAGGATTGAACATGGGTGGGAGCAGGGATGCTCTTGTAGGTAGTTAGTGCTGCCTGTGATAAGGAATGGAACTGCTGAAGGATGCTTTCCCCTCCAGCAGCTACTCCAAGATGAGAAAAGATGTGTGAAGAAAAGGTTGTACTTTGCTACATCATTTCTGATCCCTTTGATTTGCTTGTGAAGCCTTCCAGCCCTGTCAGTCCCAGACTGAAGAGCTTTGAGCAGAAATAGGATGGGAAAAGCTTTCTGGTACCTACCTCTTTCATATGAGGACTTGGCATGAGGTCTTTCAATGCAGGGTTTTAATTTCCAGTACAGAATCCCATACTCCTTTCAATAACTTTATTAGAAAATTCTGGATATTTCAACTGTCTTATTTTTTTTCCCCAAGTTACCTAAATGCATTCAAGGGCAATGAATATGCAGTTTGTGTTTAGGAAAAAAATCTGCATGAAAGTTAATAGAAATCTTCTAACAAGCACCCCACTTCCATTAATTGATTCCCTAATCCAGTGAAGCATTAGTCATATAATTAATTTCAAGCATTCGATCTCTACAGTCAAAATTGCTGGCTCTGATCCCAAGCCAATCAAACCACCAGCAGCCTTGCCATTGATTTCCATGGATGAGATCCAAAGGAACTGTGCACGTGTTAAAATTATACACATCCTTAATTGACTTGCAGGGGGCCATATTTAGATCTCCTTCCATTACCTGGGCCAAGCAGGGCCCTACAAATACCTACAAGTGAGAACAAAAATGTAACCACCCCCCCCCAAAAAATGGTACCCATCCCTGAATGTATAAACTTACCCAACATGTCACTGTGTTTTCCTGGGGTTTGGCTCTCGTCCCTAACCCACTTGCTAAATAAGAAAAATCCAGCCACTGTGACAGAGGCTGTCTCAGACTGAGAAATAGCTGGGACCAAAACCCCCCCTCAGCACCTCACCTGGTCATGGGAGGTCAACCAGCTCTCCTTAGCACCGTGACAATGTGACTGCATGGCCATCAGTGTCTGCAAAACCAACCACGGGAGAGTGGCACTGCAGTTCCTGGGGGATTTGGGAATATTTGAGGGGCTTTTTGTAGAGCAGAGCATGCTGGTGTAGTGCTTGTGTCCTAAATTCATCTCCAGAACTCGGAGCACAGTTCTAGATTGATCTGTTCTTATTTTTAAGTAGTTCACCTGTAGTTACTCTAAGACCTTTGCTGGCAGTGCGTGTGCCCATCTCAGTCCGGGTCCAGGGGACAGCAGGGATTCTCCAGGACCTGCAGCAGGGAATTCAGTCCTGGTCCAGAATATCTCCCTCTCCTCAAGAGCCCAGCGTTGCAACAGCTGCCTAAAAAACTAGTGCAGGCTAGGAAAACCCGTCAAGTAGGCAATTAAATTGACAAAATACCTCCAGTTGTGAAGAAATCTAATAATTCCTGGGCTGGGGGACTTTCTGTGCTTTTTTTCACCCTACTTTTTTTAATTATTATTATTAGAACAGATTAGCTCTATACACTCCTATCTTATTTGGAAGCCAAAAAATTATAGATAGTAATTGGATAATCTCTCAATTATCCCCAGTGACTTAATTATCATCATTAACTGTATTTATTTCACTAATGTGGAGGATTTCTTTTGGGGGTTTCATTCTCCAGGCCTATTAGTTTGACTGATAATGGGGTATACTGGAAATAGCAAGGCAGAATTACACAATTTTTCACAAAATGACGGGTCATATCTTCCAAAACACAAGGCAAAAGCAAAACCCGTTCTGTACCAGGGGCATGTCTAAAACCAAACTTTCAGCTCGGAGCTTGATTATGTAAATGATGAAATTTCATCTCTATAGCACCAAGTTTTTGAATATATGGTGAATATCACTGGGTTATGCTGCGAGAAATGGCTACTGTAAATTGAAAGTTGAGGCAGACAGCAAGCACAATGCCTTAAGGAGAGAGTGCCATGGTCTGAAATTTCGGGAGGTAATGCAGCTGTTTTATCTGACTGGTGCGCTTGTATTTGAGCGCAATTAAAAAGCGCTGGAAGAGAAACCAATTCCTGCAGGTTTATACTGGGAGATGGATGGCCTGACTAATGAGCAGAATCTCATCCACACAGTCAAGCACAGGGGGGCTTTGAGCCCCGTCCCTGCTGCTGCTGCTGAATCACTAGGGTGGCTTGGGCTGGGCATCCAACACTGCTAACCTTCCTAATTAGGAACACACACCACACCTGCTCCAGCACCAACAAGCAAAAATGACAGTTCTTATTCCTCTCCGTGCCACTTTGCTTCTGTTTATCTTTTCAAGAGCCTGAAGCAGGAAAATATAACTGTTGGAAATTGCCTTACATTAGTTGATTATCTCTGGCTAAGTTGAGAGCATTTGGCCTTGCTTATTTGGCATAATTTAACGTGAGAACCCCACGGAGGGTGGTGATTTGCCGGGTGCAGTCTCGGCTGTGGTATGTACATATTGCGAGGCAAAGGGCGGGGGAGCTGCCAAGCATATTTAGATAAATCTTTGAACTGTTGCTTGTTATTCCAGGCCTTATCTTGTTCCAGTAGACCAAATGCTGTTAAAATCACCAACTTGCTCGTATTAGAAGCAAAACCGTTTGATGCTCTTTGTCTTTTCAGAGCCGTAAAGCCTAAATTTCCAGTGTAACCCATTTAAATGTGCTGTATACAGATATATTTGAGTAGTTTATGTGAGGTGCTCTGCTATAGGTAGAAGGTTGCTCTTTCTTTTTATTCCCCAGATTCTCCAGATTATTTCCCCACGCCCCTCTAGGCTGAACTACCCTGTCACTTCCCATCTTTGGCAGTCAGAGCTTTGTCTTCCTGCCTGTTTTTGGGGGCCAGCCAGCAAGGGCACGGCTCAGCACTAGCACCTGCCACTGATCCAGCTTTTGATTACCTGAAGGATTACCTCGAATTGTGATTGTTATTTTTTTTTAATTACAATGGGTGAACTGCAATACCGTTTCAGTAACCAAATATCCATTTTATACATAAATATTGGCTTTTCGGTCTGGTGCAGAGGGAGCACACTCACACCTCTGCCAATAGCTTCATCCTATGTAAGTAATTGCTTTTCTCAAGGTTATTTATTTAGATGATTATTTGATAGCAGACTGCAATTTTGTTGTCTTCAACACATGAAAAGCTAGTTTTTTCTCTATTAATTTGTCCCCTGAACTTTATTCCTTCGCTCAAGCCACAGCCAAAAGACCAAGCCCAGTCATAGATCAAATGCCAATATCTGCTGTAAATCCATGTAAGCCAATGGATTATACAAGCAGAGAATCTGGGTCCATATATATTAGAGAAAGAGAGAAATAAATCTTACCTACACTGAGAGAAGGCATTAGCTTATTGTGCTTGTAAGACTTTGGAACACCTAATATAGATTCCTGTAGTGGACGAGCACGGGGAGCTCCATCATTTCCTACAACAGCTACAACATCAAGCTGCTTTGTGCTTTTATTTTTGTGCCTTGTTAAGACCAGGCAGTGAGTTAGCTCAGATGGGAAAGCTGACCAGTTAAACTGGATTTCACCTCACGGCAAAGGGAGCTCAGGTGAGAACAGCCTGCTGTCAGCTCTTTTAAATCACACCCCTGTTTAACCCACATACCTTTCCTGAGTGTCCCCTGAGGGGCTGCAGCACAGATTTAACCAAGGTTTTTTCTTCATTTTCACAGAGTGTGGGAAACAAGGGGGAATTCAGGCTGGGGGTACCGGGACAGTGCCCACCTTACAGGACCTCATCCTTTGGGCTCATTTCAGTCCTTCCAGAACAAATTTTTCCCCAAAGGTAGAGCTGGAGATCTCTGTGCTGATTCTCTTGACGCCTGGTTTCTCTCTCAGACCTGGAGCAATTTGATAAGGTGAGAAGCTCAGCTCTCCGTTAAGATACCTTGAGCTTTCCTCATTGCAGAGAAAAGCCTGGAGGCATGAAATGGGGATATCTGGAAGGCTCAGAAGCTGGATAGCAAAATAAACCTCTTGCCTCAAATATTAACACTTCAAGCCCATTCTCACGATCCTGAGGAATGAGGGCAGTGTCAAAATTTTGGGGAGACCTGAGCACTTGTGCTTAACCATGCTGCTCATCCTTAGAGAAGGAGCTGCTAAATTCCACAAGGTTTAGTAGCCTCAGTGGGAAATGAGAGGTACAAATGAGCAGGAACAAGGATAGCATATCCTATCCATTTCCTTGCTGTTGCTGTTACATGGACTTACAGCACTGGAGGATTGTATTTAAATCCTCAAAAAGGTTTTTAATTTAAAAAAAAAATAAAAAAAATATTCAGGTTTTGTAAAGTTCACCTTTCAGTGTAATCTTCCAGTGATTTAGAAATGTAATTATAAAGCCAATTGACAGTGCCCTTTAAAATATGTCATGTAGGAAAATTAATTTTAGGATTTCTTTCCCTTTTCCTTTTTTCCTTTTTTTTTTTTTTTTGCTTCACTGTCACATCTTGGGCTAGAGAAAAGCATCTGAAGGTCCAGGGAACCTTCCTTATAGGAAAGGGGAATAGCAGGGCAGTGATAGGCAATCCCAACACATTCCCCTGTCTTGCTCCTCATTTTAATATTTTGCTGTGTCACAGGCCAGATGTTCTTTCTCCTCAGGACTTTCACCCAGCATTGAAATGTTTAGTTCCGTGGAGTGGGACTAACCTGCTTCATTTTTCAAATACCTTGGGTGGTGTGTAGGCGACAGCACGTAAACCCTTTGGGATGAAAGGATGCTCGTGGGAAGGGGAGCAGGATGGAGCAGGGATGGAGTGGGGAAGCTCAGACCTCCTACACACACCTCCCTGTGTGGGGAAGAGGCTTCTTTATCCCCTCCTGGTTTCCACAACCCAAGCACAGCCTGAATTAAGTTGCCGCAACGCAAGATGCACAACTACAGACTAATATAATTTGTCCCAATTAGGGATTGATTGGATGTTTTCATTCAGGTTGATCCAGGCCAAACTGTTACAAATGACCTCTTGGGCTGAGAGCGTAAAACAGATTTGCTAAATCCAGGGTGAGACTGGAAGGAAGAACATGAGGAGTGGCCACAACACCTCAGTTGTGCCAGGGCCATCCGGCCTTGGAAACACTTGAAAGCAGGGAAACCATCCAGTGCACACCACACAGGAACATTCCTAGCTTAGGAGGAGTATTTTAATCTCTATGTAAGTGTAATCCATGTGCTTTGTACTTTGCATTTGTTTCCATTTGGATGGAAAGATGGGGAGGGAGGGGAGACGGGAGTTTTGCCTGCAGCTCCTCCAGACCTGCAGAGAGGTCAGGGACAGCAGTGTGTGTGTGTGTGTTGGGCAGAAGGGGGGTACTGCTGAAAGGTGAGGAAATCACTGACAGCCTGTGGGAGTTGCCCAGTTTGGAGCCTGGGAGGAGAAAGGGGCTCCAGGCTGGGCCTCTCCCAGGAGGTTATTCTACTTTGCAGGGAATGCTACTAAAAAGAGGAAAAAATGTTCACCGGGTCACGGACGGGACTCCTCTCCTCCACCCTGGGAGGAGCTGGATTGCCCCTTCAAACCTCCCACAGCAGAAGAAAGAGCCCTGCCCTTTATTTCCAGCTGGGAAGCTGGTGGAAGAGCTGCCAATCCCAGACACGTGTCCCTCAAAGCTCATGGAGGACAGTGAGGGTTCGGAGCTGGAGGCAGGGTGAGGTGCTTCTGAATGCAGATAGAAGTTTGAGGCTGTCAGCTTGGCTTGTATTTTCGGTGGCCGGGGCACCAAGCATCCGCTTCACCTTGGCACTCTGCACTGCTCCCGAAATAAGCACTGATAATGATGGGATGACCACTCTGCTTTCCTCCGCATGCAAGCCGTTGGTGGTAATGATGTTCATTATGCATTCAATAGGCTATTTTACAATATGAAGTCATTTAGGGAGGATAATTAGTCCACAGCTTGCCTTTCGTTTTATTTAATTTTCTTTGCTTCTGTTTGAGGGGAAAAGAGGGGAAAAAAAAAAAAGGGAAAAAAAAAAAGAAAGAAAAAGAAAAAAGCACGTAGGAATTGTGTTATTTTTGCAGCGAGCAAAATGGAGCTGTTTGATTATCCTCACTCGCAAGAGATATCATGAAAATGGTGCCCTGTTTTTTGCTGAATAATTTCTTGCCATTGAGCATCCAAAAGAGCATTTTAATCTCAATGTACGCTCTGCTATTGTATCAAATTAAGAAGAGCAGGCACGGGAGGCTGCTCAGTGAAGAATCCTCTTCTCCATTAATTTGGATGTGTTAAGTGCACTTTCAGGAGCCAAAAATATTCTTGTAAAAACATGATTGCACAATGGGATTTCTTTCTAGGGCTTCAGTCAACTACCAGCATTCATCATTGCTAAAATTGAAGCGGGAGTGAGAGAGTAACGTCTCCAATTAACAGAGACGCATCGCTGAGCTGTTTGTTTTGCTTGGGTCTGTCAGTGAGATCCTGTGGGGTAGGCTTCCCACAGACCTACCAGAGCAGAGGATTTGGGGCTCTGAATCCTTCCTTGCACTTGCAAATCCCTTTTGGTTTTCTTGCAGCAGCCGAAAACAAAGCAGTCTCTGTTTGAAAGGCATTGAGGCACAAACTGACTTTTCAGGCTATGAAATGGCAATCGTTATGCTCCAGGATGATAGAAATATATTCATTTCTATATTGGCAGCTGCAGCACTATGCCTTGATAGCTCAGGCTTCAAAAGGTTGCCAGAAGGTGAGGAATAAATTTGATAGTAGCGCCCTCATTTCTTCAAGCAGGGAAGTGTGTTGTCCTGTCCCTGGAGATGTCTCTGCTCCCTGCTCCTCAGGAGCCACAGAACCCTCCTGGACTGGGTCCCTCACTCAGCTGAGTTAAGGTCTGAGTTAAGGGGAGCTCCGTCACCCCATTTTTGTGTGATGGCTGCACAGCCAGGCAGCAAAGCCAACTGAAGTCAGAAGGTTTTCTATTTCTGTCAAAGGGAAATTAAATTCATATGTTTGGGGAGGAATACACTGGTGCACGGCAGCACTTCTAGGTGACTGACCTATTTATTGAGAGCTCAAGTATGATTTTAGGTAAGTATTCCCTTGAGTCCCTGGCCAACAGCTATACCAGGAATTTCCTAAAGGTGCTGCCTCGTGTACAGCCAGAGTCAATAAGGCATGAAAGAAATAAGATCTGAAGCAGTGTAATGTGTGAAATATGAATTGCACAGCAGCCTTGGATTACAGCAAGTCCAACCAAAATGCCTCGTGCTCCCCTTTACTTTTATTTCTATTAATATTCCTCAAGCAACAGCAAAGATCGATTTGAAGTCGAGAGCACAGGGAGTCATGGGAGTTTCATTAGCATGCAAATCTGAGTGAATTCATTAGCCCTGCAACTGATGCTGATGCTCCTGGAAACTAGTAAAAGAGTAGAGTCTGCAGAAGTAAATCAGGCCGTACTAATGAGCCTGTTAATAAAGCTTTTGTAAGCCTTTTCCAGAGCCAAAGTGACAAAGCACATTGTCAACGTTAAACCTCTGGTACTGTGCCTTAGATGAGGGACTCATATTTATATATATATTTTATTATTATTAGTAGTAGTATTATTATTATTTTTAATTTTTATTTTTTTTTTTGGTGCTGGGGAAGAAAGCAGAGAACCGTAGCAAAGGTAGAGAATGAGACAAAGGCAGTTACAGAATTTCCTCATCAGAGATAAAAGTATTGTGTGGCTGCAGAAAGGAGATGGAATGACAATTGAAGCTGTGCAAATAAGATCCATTTGACTGAAATTATATTTTAAAGAAAAAACAGGAGACCAAATTTGTCATAATGGGCCTTTCACCTCCTGGCTGTATGTTCTCATTTTCCCTTCACTTTTATTAGGCATAATTTCAGGATCGTGTTTTGTTTCATCTCCTTCTGAACTTGCAGAAAAGCTTAGGGCGCTGATGCAGTGCCCAGCTCTCTCACCGCGTGGGGTGGCTGTAGGAGAAACGTGGCTGGCCAGCCCTGGGGCTCTGACCCCTTATGTTATAGGGTCTAGAAAGACCTGTACAGGGACAGCCTCTGGTCCTGGCCCCTCACCTGTGGGATGTGCAGCTCTGTGGCAAATCTGGTGAGCTCTGGCAGACCCAGCCTCCCAAATCAGGAGCTCTGTGGTGCAGGGAAGGGCTCTGCTGGGAGCAGCCTGGCCCAGCTGCTGCAGAAGGACAAGGGAGCTGAGAGCACGTCTGTTTGGAGCAGCAATGGGTTTCTGGAGGGTGATCTGATTGCTTCTGGTAGAGGCAGCGCTGAGGAGGGGAGCACGTTGTATCTAACAGATTGAAAACTGCATTTCAGTGCATATCACCTCAGAGTGGAACCCTGCTTTGCACACATATTGGCATTTTTTGACCCCCATGGTTACAGGCAGGAGGGTGGGTACCTAAGGGACTGGGTGATGTTTAGTCTGAAGATGGTTTTAGCACTGCAGCATTTCTTCCTTTGCCTTCCATTTCACCACTATTTCAGGTGTCACAAAGTGAGACATCTCCTTTCCCTGCTATCACACCGAGGCTTTACATTTTCCAGGTGAGAAATAAATCTCAGGGCCCAATCCACAATCCCTGCCAAGATCAGCCATCACCTGCACCAAGGGGCTGGGATGCTGGTCACCCCCCTTGACCTTGTGTGTGCTCTGCGTGGCAGCAGCAGCCACAGCAAGCGAAAAGGCTGCAGGTTCACCAGGCTTTGAGGCAGAGATAAGAGGGAGGCCAGTTAGAAATCTATTTGGTTTCTTTTTGCAGCAACCTCTTTGTGTAAAAGAGCTTGATGCAGAGGGAACCTGATTACTGCTTTCTCATCAGGTGGAAAAAGAAGTGCTTTATACACAGGCTGATGGAAAACTACTGGAATGCTTTTCAGTTTCCCTCTCTAACCTTTAGAGCTTTCTGGTGCCTTTAAGGGAACAAAAAGCTGAACTGGAAAAGGGGGGAAATATATCAAAATATATTTGGAGATAATGGCAGGTAATACCACAGACAATGCAGCTGGGCAATAAAAAGAGAGGCAAGGGGAAGGCATCAAAAATACCATCAGAGAGTGGAAGGAAAGAAAGAAGACAGAGAGAAAAGGTAAAAGCAAGGAAATGAAGAAAAAAGGCCACTCATATAATGGGGTGGCAAAGGACAAGGAGGAGATGAGGGAAGGCAGAGCGAGAACAGTGGAAGAGAAATGAGGAAGAGGCCCTGGGTGAGTGATGGAGCAGAGTCATGGGCAGGCACAAGCAGAGAGGAGAAATGAAGTGGAAATGAAGCAAAGGGAAGTGTGGAGTGGCCATGATGCTGCTGATCTGTTTTTCTTATAGGTGCAGAGTGATGGCAAGTGTTTGCATTAACAGTGCTAATTCCTGATTATCCGAGGGGAGAGGGAGCCATGGCAGGTTCAGTGCTGTGGACTGGGAGATGCTGGACCTTTTTCACAGCCTCCTTGGGCTAAAAGGGGAGGGAAAACACTAAGAGGTAGATGATGTAAAGGTCTGGGCTAAGACCCATTGGTGTGATAACCCACCTGCAGATTGCACTTTTCCCTCCAGTGCTGGTAACCCCGCCTGCTGAAGGACATTTGGCTTGCTGCCCTTCAACTCTGGAGAGCTAAACCTAATTTGTTATCATATCAGAGCTATTCCTGACCTGTTTTCATATACACAAGTTCACCCAAGGGGTTCATCCTGCCTATAATCTCACAGTGTCACAATGCCTGTGCTGCACTGCATTTCTCATTCCTGCTGCATATTGACATCGCACACTGATGGTGGCACTCAACATGCCGCACTTCAGGTGCCATCACTCTGGCCCCTTCCACTATCTGCTTTGATTCCTCTTTCTTTTGTATTATATTACATTTTTGTGGGAGTTTTTTGTGGTGTTTTTTTTTTTTTTTTTTTTTTTTTTTTTTTTTTTTTTTTTTTTTTTTTTTTTTTTTTTTTTTTTTTTTTTTTTTTTTTTTTTTTTTTTTGCTGCAGCTGCAAAAGCTTTGGGAACATTCCTGTAATAACTCCCATACAGCTTGGTATAGCAGATATTTGGGCTCTTTCATTCTTAGCTGCTGAATTACATTTGGTTATCAACATGCATTATATCTGCTGTCAATTAGCTGTTATCTAACACCGTGAAATGACTTAACTCCTTCAGCCTGTTCAGAGATCTGTCCCTACCAGCACAGCTTGTATCAGCTTGCAAAGATCCAGGCAATTTTGTCACTTTTTTTTTTTCTTTTTTTTTTTTTTTTTTTTTTTTTTTTTTTTTTTTTTTTCTCTACTGGTGCTCATTACAGCTAAAGGTCAGTTGTGTTTCCATTGTAAGCCTAGGGATAATGGCATGATCCAGCAAACTCTTTCTTGTGTAAAGTTAACAGGACGATTTGCATAAAAACCCTTACTCGGGGAGTAATTTGCAGGATTGCACCTTTAAAACCCTCGCCTCAGGAGCAAGGCAAAAGCTGGAACCTGGAACAGCAATCTTCCAAAGCCATATTTTATCAGAGGAAACGATCAAAATTTAATGAGGAGAAAAAGGTACTTAATGGCTGTAGATAGTGTAATTTCAGCCATAAAAATGGGATCATCTTGTGAGGCCTCTTGCTGCGGCCTTTCCAATCAATGGCACGGCTGGCAGCAGCCTCGGCGGTTACAGGACGGAGCCCGACAAGGTGTCGGGCAAAAGTCACAACCCGCTGCAAAATGCACATGATGGACCTCTTGGATGAGTGACTGGGGCTTTTCCTCCATGAAATCTGTGCCTGGCTGAAAAGCCATGGTATGACACCCTTTGTAAGCAGTGAAATCTGAGGCAGGGTGGCCTTGCAGTCGTGGCCGATGCTGAGGGAACCTCAGGAGGCTTTTCCTCTGCTCTCACAGCAAACGTTTCAAGAGTTCCACCAGCTCGGTTGTTTATCACATTGGAGGCTCCCTGATGCTCAACACTAGCCTTGAAAAATCTATTTACATTTTTAAATATATGCCAAAGTGTAAGCCCTGGGACAGTCCAGAGAATTTAGGTACGCAAAGCAACCAAAATGGAATAAAAAAAACCCTCCTTTAGCAAGTCTTGGGTGAGTATTTCCACATATTTCCTTGAAGAGTCCAAATGTCAAAGGCTAGCCTACATATCCCAGGTCACAGCTAAGAAAAGCAAGAGATGGATTTGGCCATTGGTGAGCAAATATTAGTCCTGGACAAAGGCACTGCTTTATTTTCCAAGTGTACCAAAATTAGAGAACCCCCTAGTGCTGAATAATTTTGTTCTGCCTTACTGTGAAAATTCCCGGTGTTCAATAGCCCTCCACAAGTTCTCATTTGATCCCTGTAGTGCAGTGCTCCTGTGGCTATATGTCAGCTGCAGTGGTGGTAAACATGTACACACTACTCATTTAGGGGCTTTTAAAAGGCTTCTCACTGTGCCCAGAAATTACACCTGTGCTTTCTTTCTTACCTATGCTGTTGCCTTTGTTTCTCGGGCTATATTAAGCCCTTTTTTATTTCCCTTTGGAAGAGTGGAAATGTATAAACACCTTTAAGCCCTGTTCTCTCTCTAGCCAGCAAACTGTTCAGAGGGACAGAGACAGTTAATATGAACGGAGAGAAGAAAACATGGGGATGGCAGCAGATGTCTGCCCCTCCTGAAGACACTTGACTTTTCAGGAGCTCTGTGGTGTTAGCTGAAATCCCTGGCAGCTGCAGTGCCTGGTTTCCCGGAGACAGGGACCTGTGATATTCTGTGTTTTCTCTCTCTAGAAATGATGAAGGGAGACAGAGTCTGTGGTAGCCTGAGGAGCTGCGTCAGAGGAGGGGGAAAGGTGGATGCAAGGCTGCAGCGAGGCATTGGCCTCTAATAAACTTTTCCACCATAGCAGAATCTTTCAATATTAAAGATGACCTGACAGAAACAAGGAGAAGAGGAGATGTGGTAAGTAAAGTAAAGCACCACGTCTAAAAGGCTGTTTGATCTTTTTGCACCGTGCTGCTAAAAAGGGGCGATTCAAATACAGGTCCCACTAAAGTCAGTGGTCAAATCCCACGTTGGTTTCATTTGCACAATGCTTTGTGTGAGAACTTTTGCTCAAAAGAAAGACAAAAAGAATCAAAGAAACAAGAAAAGGAGTCAACTTCAACTGCTTGAACATCTCTGATAGCACAATGGTGCTTTGGATGGCGTGAAGTTGGTCTGTGAGGCTCTCTGATGAGGGATATGACTAAGAAAACGACTCAAAGACTTTTTGAAGGAAAGTGCTGGTATAGGACATGTTTGGTAACTCCTCTCTGACAGAGACAGAAGTGCTAACAGTGACCCTGCACTGAATTTTTCTGATCCTGCCCACCCCAGTGACTCTCCTGTAAGAGTCCCTGCATGGGTAGCGGTGCCGCTGTCAGGTCTGGACCTAAGTCCCAGCAGGCTGCCTCTTCCACAGGTCTTTATGTGGCTTTTTTATGAGGCCAGATCCAACTTTTTTTCCCAACACATGCCCAATTTGCAATGCCAACGTGGTGTTTTACTGTTAAATATCTGCTGATGCAACTCTGCTGAGAACTTAAGTCTTCAAGTTTGATCCAATTCATTCAAAAATAATAAAGCTCTTGATCTGCATTTCCCAAATAGGGGAGCGAAGCCTCAGAGGCATTCGCATTAATTATGTTTCAATCTCAAGAAATGCCTTCTGAGCTTCCCCCTTGACTCACTGCAGTTCTTGAACCTCTGACTGATCACGTTGGGAGTGATCAGCACATCTCTCCAGCTCAGATCCTGCTTCTTCATTCTGCAAGTGGAATTATCTCTGTATGTCTGCACCCATAAAGTGAAGTGCACTTGTGCTTCCAACTTGCTCAGAGTACCAGACAGTTCTCTGTGCTGTGGCTCCTATTAATGCCTGCAATTAGCACTGACAGAAGTGCTGTTCCTCCCTCCCCTCCCCAAAACCACACTCCTTTGATTGCTTTTCTAGAAAATCCCAGGGCATTGTAATACCTCCCTGGTAGTCATGTTTCAACAGAACAGCGAAGCTAGTGAGGCATGACAGTGCTCTTTTTCCTAAACCTATACTGAACATCCTTAATCAAGCTTTGCTTTTTTAAAAATAATGGGCCTAATTCTCTTTTGGCTTACAGTATATTCATGCTTGTGTAATTCCATCAGGAAGTATCCTCAGCTCCTGTAAACTGGCAGAGCGTTTTCAACTTCATTTAAACCCCAGGAAGACTAGTAATGGCTGAAGATTTGGGCTGCTGATTTCCAAGCTATTCCTGATTTATGCCAGTTCAAAAGGATAATGGGTTCAAGCTTTTTTTTCTTTTACCCCCCCCCTCCATTAGATATACACTCTTTACCTCATTTATGTCAAACAATACACAAAGAGCCAAGCAACTGCTTTTTCCTGACCTCTCCAACCCTCTCCATTCCTGCTGACCCTGTCATAAAGCTTGCAGACCAAGCAACTCCTGAAAACATCCACCAGTCTCCCTAAAGGCCCTCAGGAGGATCAGGCCAAGCAATCAGGGAAAGTTGCCTCGTACCATTATTCATATATTGCATTTTTTTTGTGCTCTCTAAATTAGATGTTGTCTTTCCATACACAGACACACAGTGACATATTGCCATGGCATGGATAGTGCTGTCTCCAAAGATCTCCCAGGAGAAAGCTCATGGATGGCTCAGCACGTCCCTGCCACAACCCAACAGCGACGCGTCCTCGGCCATCGCTCTGAGCAGGTCCTGCAACGAAGGAGTTGTGTTTTGTTCCTCTCTTCTTCCATTCCCATGTTCCACAGTCATCTGTCTGACCGGCCCCCACAGCTCTGGGAAGGGCAACAGGCAGGTAAGAGAAGTGAAGGGCAAACAGACAGCGGGTTTCTCCTCAGCGGTGTCGAATTCCCCTTTGGCAAGATCCTGGACGGTTTGAAACGCGTTGAGGGGCTGCTGGGTTTAACTCCACTCCAGCGACCAGAGAGCACATTTTTATAAGGGCAGCTCTGTGCCTTGTCTGGTATTAAACTGACGTTTAAATTAGGTACAGGCTCGGTGATAACTCTGGTGGCACCTGGGACTCCTGAGTGCAGCACAGGGCAAATAAATAATGATGCCTGTAGCGGTAGATAGAGATGCTGTTACTAACTTTGATACAGCAACGTGAAACACTGGGTGAAACATCACACAGGCTGACAGATTAGAGATTTCACAGGCTTCAGGTATGAGAAAAAAGAAAATAAAATTGGAGCTGAACTTTCTGTGATAAAAGTAGCTGTGGAAGAGGCTTTCAAACACCCGTAAAAGCCACTCTGTTGTTCCCAGTGGTGGCTGCACCCAATACTTCAGTGTAGAAATGTGAACTGTATCAATTGAGCTGTAGTTCCACTATAAATTTTTTATAAACTTGGGGTTTTATGGATCTGGAACACTACAGAATATAGAGCATGAAAGCCATTTCAGAGGGAAAGTGCCCAATTGTTGGTTTTGCACTGGCTGGCTGCATTCAGAGACACAACTTGTGATCCATGTTGTACTATACTTGACCACATGTACCTGCAGGAAGTTTCAGACTTGTTAATTCAGTTCTAAACTACCAGTAATTCATTTGTTTCTCATCTCCCTTACTAAGGAGCAAGGGCAGAAGGTGGAGAGACAGATGAGGCAGGTACCAGAAAACTAGAGGAGTGTTTGCATAAGCTTTGTTGGCATATTATACTGCAAAAAAATACTTGGCTGTCAATACATTTTTGGGCCTTCCATAGAGTGATCTCCCATAGAGGGAACCACATCAGTACTCTGGGCACTCTCAAAGGTGTAAAGTCAGTTGCCCTCAAAATGCTTCTCTGCCCCCAGTCATGCCCTGATGTGTTCACCATTCTGAGTCTCCAGGACTGGGATATGTCTCCCAGAATAAATTCAAATGCACTCAGCTTTCCAAAATGCTTCATTTCTCTTTTGTGTTTGGGGCTTGGCTGCACAAGCCAGAAGAATTTGGTGTCATCTGTTCTGGAGGACAAGCCCTGGCACTTTAAACATTTCCCTTCCTGTAGGATTATTGTCATCGTTCATCATCCTGTGTATGCAGTACATTTGATGGTCTGAATCCTTGCTCCTGCCCCCACCAATGACATCAGCAGAGAGAACATCACACTTTCGTGCAATTGTTTCCTCTCAACTGCTGCTCAGCCTTTAATAGGGATTCAGATGAGTAAGTCAGGACAATTTTATGGTGTTCTGCCAGTTGTGACTCACCAGTTTTTCCAGCACTCAGGATACCAACATTTGTGTCCCCTACGGAGAAACCTTTCCACGTATCACTCCAACCCAGGAGAGCTGCTGAGGGTCTGAGCAAGGCTCCCCACACTGCCATGCCCACCGTGGGACCTGTACAGGAGAGGGAAGCTCTGGGTAAGGGCTCAAACCAACGTTTATTAATAGTGTTAATTATTAAAAACTAATGTAGTGTCCTCTCTTCATCATCTTCCCAAATCTTTGGTTCCCCCTGATGTCAGGAAATGGGATTCAGTGTTGCTTTTGATTTTGATGTGCTTTCTAACCTACATAAAAGCATAACCACGACTATAAGCTCATGAGCACTTTTTTGTGAGCTTCAGCCTGATTCAGATACCACATCCTGTAACGTAAATCAGAACTGAGATACACTGGAATAAAGCTGGTTTATGTTGGAGGGGGAAAAACAGGCTCAGCTTGGTCTAAATTACCCTATTTCTTGCTGAGGTGCACATCAGTACCCCTTCCCAGGAAGGCAGGCATTCTCCAGGACATTAAGTGTTTTCTGTTGTGGATAAGATTTATTTGCTGAACCTGCTGTATGTTTGGAGGCCTCTTTCAAGATGATGTTTCATGAAATCAAGTGTAGGACAGTGCCCTCCATCTCCCCACAGTGCATTAGGGTTGAACTCATAGTAGTAAAACAGTTCTTGAAAAACACTTGGTGAATCTACGTAATTAAAAATCTTTCCTGCTGGGGGTTAATGATTTGGGGAGATTAACTTGATAATGTAATGTAAAATGTCGAAATCAAGAGTGTGCATCCAGAAATACTGGTGCAGCTCTATAATGGGAGACAATTTTAAGTAAATAACCAGAGAAAGTATTTTGTAATTAAATTAAAGATGTTTCCAAACTACTGTACTTTGCTATAAAAAAAGCATCATCTTGAAAAGTCAAGTTTCATTTATTTTAATTAGCGCTGTCATGAAGTATTCCATTCGGCAAACACTGACTAACAAGCCCTTTTCCCAAACACCAGTTTGGAACATTTGCATCAGAAAAAATAATCACAGACCCTTCACATGGTGTCCTCTGCCCCAGTTCTCAGGCAGTCAAGATCAGCCACGCTCCCCCAAAGTCAGCGTGGCACCTGATTTACAGAGCCTTCACCTTCCCTGATACACCCTTTGGGTGGTGATGCAAAGTCTACTGACATCCACTGGAAGATTCCTGTTGCTTCCAGAGAGATTCAGGTTCAGTCTCAAGCTAGGAAGAATCTCTGCTCCCTTTTGCTCATCTCACACTCGAGTTGTTTAACTGGAGAGGCGTCAGTATCAAATTGATGGAAAGCCAAAGTGATCTTGATCCTCCTTTGAGACTTATTGTTGAATTGCATTATATATAAGCAGAGAAGCTTTTTTATTATTAATGGGATAGAAAATCAGAACCATCAAGGAAAATAATATAAGTCCTATTAAGATGGATGAGTAAAGTTAACTCTGTGTATTCCCAACAAGATTGCTCTCTGTGACTCCTGTGAAAGTGTGTCGCCCTCTCAAGGGAAAACCTCACCCAGGTGGAAAAATGCTGGGGGAAGTGCCATGAGCTCCTCCTGGACAGCTGCCCAGCCTGGCAAGGAGCTGTGTAGGCAGTGCCCACACATGTCCAGGCACGAGGCTGCTTGGGTGGATGGTCTGCTCCAGGGTGGTAAATCTGGGGCTGCCACCCCAGGAGCTGACCTTCCTTTAGGATGTCTTGCTTAAATCCCCTTCTCTGTCATCCAATTTGTTTTCACATCTGCCAAGTATTGCGGCTGCTTCTGCATGTCCAATGAGGGGATTATTTTGCAGGCTTAAATCTCACTCCTAAAAAAAGTTACACTTGATAATACTTGTTGTCTACACGGGGAGGCTGGTGAGAAATAAATAGAAGTGAGTGTGAAGGGCACTGTCAATTCTGCAGAAATGCTTCTTATTTCACATGGCTACCATCACATCCAGAGGGCTCAAAGCAGTCTTTGTGCAGCACAAGGCATCCTCCCAGGAGGGAGTGAGCCCAGCCGTTCTGGGCTGTTCCCTTATTTAGGTACCTAAAATCTGAATATCCCTTCTTGATTTCATGCTGTTGCTCGTAGCTGAAAACCCTTGTTCCACCTTAATTTATCCCTTCTCCCTGCTAACGCCCTTCAGATACTCACAGACTCTTCCCTCTTCCTCGCCATTTAGCCGTGCTTTAATCTCACCTCTTTATTCATTCATCACAAATCAATCTCTCCTGCCCCTAATCAGGGCAGTGCAGCAGCTCTGCCGGGAGCTCCCTCCCGTCTGTGTGTCACTAATGAGCAGGACCAAGTGCCCTGAGGGATGCTCAACACCCAGCCCCGGGGTGTCATGTTTTCCTCGTGCTGCCCCCCCTGACACCTTCTAATGCAAAATCAAGGTCTGCTTTCCTCCTGCTGGCAGCCCTTCCGGACCTCATCCCCCTTGCTATCATTTGGGGAAGAATGCCTTTGTACAGATAATAATAATAATTTTCATTTCCTCCATTCAGAATCTGCTCTTTTCTTCTACCTGTGGGTAACTGATTGAGTGATGAGGGCACTCCCTCTTTCCTTCTTACCTTATAATAAGCACCAGCACATCTCTGCTGGTGTTGAACTTGGCAAGTGTGCTCTCTGCACCTTTGAGTGGATCCTAATCCAAACATTATATGGCTGAAAGCATTCGAGTGCTTAAAGGATCCACTTTTCCCTCCATTCCCCAAGGGTATTACACACAAACCTGCCTGGCAGCAGGTCCTTCCCCAAACCTTTGCAGCAGCAGCAAGACCTCTGAACAGTCTCTGTCTACACAGACTCTTGCATCTGATTTCCTCTCCACTGCTAATCTGCAACCTTCATCAAAATTGCTACTATTAGGTTGTCTTTCACTATGTTATTCCCATCCTGAATGCTTCTAACAATTCATCTTGGCACCCTGGAATCAGCTCTGTCACCTCACCCCTTTACTTAGAATTATACCAGTCCAGAAAATCTTCCCTTGAAGAATACCTTTGTCTTTCTTAGTGTTTGCACTCAGTAGGGCTGCTGGGCGAGCTGGTCCCTGTCTGATGTTCTTCAGGCACTCAGGGCCAAGCTGAGTGTTAGATCTGGAGCCAAGAGTGGCAGGATTTTGTTCTGCTTCATTTTCTTGCTACTCCTTAAGAAAAAGTTGCATGTCTTAGCAGCCAGACAAGGGGTCCTTCCTGCCCTTCCTCCCCTGCAGAGCTGCACAGTTGTTTTTTACATCTGTCACTGCAAGTCTGTGTGTGTGTTAGATGGTGAGAGGGAACTCACAGCAGGAGGTGCAGGGTAGATGTTGCACGGATTCCTTGAACCAAACTCGTGAGGAGCTGTTGAGGGCACTTGGTCTGTTAAACCTGGAGAAGAGGGGACTGAGGGGAGACCTCACTGCAGTTACAACTTCCTTGTGAGGGGAAGAGGAGGGACAGGCATTGATGTCTCCTCTCCAGCGAGCAGTGACAGGACCAGAGGGAATGGCCTGAAGTTATGTCAGTGGAGGTTTAGGTTGTGTATTAGAAAAAAGTTTTTCCCCCAGAGGGTGGTCAGGCACTCCTGCTCCTTTACCACTAAACTGCTCCTTCCACTTGGCTCTCCCAAGCGAGCTGTCCTGCTTTCCTACCTCTCTCAGTTTTCAAGGTAGCCCAGCCAGTGCCATTAAATCAGGTCCCTCTCCAGTTCACCACATATTCAGTGGGGTTTAACAGGGTGAAATTCCCCAGTTTCTCACACAAATCTCATCAGGTACTTGTACCCTACACTTAAAATGAACTATTTCTCAGTGCAGTTGTAACTGCTGCCCTTAATGCCCAAACAGCATGAGGTGACTGGTTTTTATCTCAGTATGATGGACTGAACTATTCATGGCAATGTCAGAGGTCAGAAGGAGAAGGACAAGGCTGAAACCAGGGGAGCAGAGCCAGGGCAGCAGGGAGGAAACTTGGTGATGAAAGAAATTGGTGAGATGCCAGCGAGATGAGCTGTGATCTAAGCCCTCCTCATACCTTGTGTTTTTACACACACACTCAAAACATGTGTCAGGGCTTGAGACTGTTTTCTCCTTTCTGGAGAATTACTTTGTCCATCCTTTAGCTGACAGCCACTGGGGAGAATGAAACACTTTGGGTAGCCTCAAACACCTTGCTGAGCGTTCCGCTGGTTGAGGTACAGCGATGTTTTATTGCAGCTGACACCAATCAAGGCAAATAGACAAGGTGAGAATTTTGATGTGGGATGCATGAAAAGAAGGGAATAGGTGAAGTGAATTTGGACTCACAGTTCGAGGAGAGGGGTAAGTAGGTCTCAGGAAAACGTTTATCTTATCAACACCTCATGCTTTGGGAGGAACAGGTTGTTTTACAAGGGGCTCTGCAGCCCCTGCAAAGCTGCTCTGGCAGGATGAGTGCTTGGTAACATCTCTGTTCCTGGGATTTCACGACACATCCAAGGTCATGGGAAACTGGTGTTAGTGGGAAAAAAAAAAAATAAACAGGAACTATGACCTTGTCCATCGTAAAAGATTGAGCACTTGTGAGTCCAAAAGGATTAAATTCTTGTATGTTTTGTTCTGAAGTGGCACCTATGGCCAACAGCAAATCATTACCCCCTGGACTAACTAGTACACAATGACAGAGAGCTGTCACAAAAATGCTGTCCCAAGGCAAGGGAAACCCTTGTCCTTCCAGTGGCTCCAATCCCAGTACTTACCACTCTGAATTAACTACCTCTAAACATCCTCATGGAGTGTTAAGCCAGAGGAAAACACCACACGGCATCAGTGACTGACCTCGATGGAAGCCAGGACAGGATCGTGACACACCAGTCCTCACCCACCGAGGTGGTGCCAGGCAGGGCAATTTTAAAGTAAGGTGTGATGAGGTGGAGGCTGATGAACTTGGCCACATGGTGATGAAGCACCTGCCATCAGGGGAGCTCCCCCGGTCCGGCATCGGTGGGAATGGCACAGGCACCACAGGACTGATGGGAAGTTAGAATGGCCTGAAGCAAACATCTATGCTGACTTGCTCATGTGAAAAAAGGTGACAAATTTTTGCAACTAAATGCAGAACTGTTTGAAATTCACAGTTTATCACAGCCCATTGTGAATTCAAGAACGCTCCTGCTTTCAAAGGAAATTTCTGTGATGGCATATTAAGAAAAAACAGGCCACTTTCTAGTAAAAATGACCATCAAGCAGGCCTGCTTCTGAGTGAGGCTGTGATAATAAGAGCCCATTTTCCATGGCTTTGGCATTAAAAATACAGAGAAGGGCACTTTGTCCATAGTTGGGTGCAGAAAACAGACATGTTGACAGAGCTGTCAATGAGGGAAATAGGAGACACCTGGAGAAAGGCATTTCTAGCATCCTTTCAGAGGATACTAGCTACACATCCACTGAAGAGCTCTCCTATTAGGAAAGGCTGAGAGAATTGGGATTGTTCAGCCTGGAGAAGAGGAAGATTTGGGGTGACCTAATTGCAGCCTTTCAGTGAGTGAAATGAGGTATGAGAGAGCTGGAGAGGGGCTGTTTATAAGGGCATGTAGTGACAGGACAAGGATGAATGGCTTAGATTGGATATCAGGAAGAAATTCTTCCCTGTGAGTGTGGTGAGGCACTGGACCAGGTTTCCCAGAGAAGCTGTGGCTGCCCCATCCCTGGAAGTGTCCAAGGCCAGGTTGGACAGGGCTTGGAGCAACCTGGGATGGTGGAAGGTGTTCCCTGCCCATGGCAGGGGGTGGAAGGAGATAACTTTAAGGTCCTTTCCAACCCAAATCATTCTATTGCTCTAAGATTTTATGTCTCTTATTGGGCATGTGTTTAGGTGTGGAAGGAATTTATCCATCTATCCGTCTACTGGAAGCAAATTCCCAAGGACTACCCCCAGGTCGCCAGCAGGATTTGTGGCTCTGATTTAATATCGAGCCTGTTTGTTTGTGCCAATGAATTACAGCACTTTTCTTTCTCACTCCTGCAGCGTTAACAGGAGGAAAATCAAGCCGCCTACAAATCCCCACACCTTGAATATCCAAACAAACCCACGTCCCAGGCAGTGCTCGGCTGTGCTGGTTTGGGTAGGGAGATCTGTTCGAAAGGAAGGATAAAGCCAGATCTCGCTTTGTTTTCTTGCCGCCCTAAATTTCACCTCGCCTTAGAACAGCTTTACCTCAGCACTCTGAACTTTGCACAGCTCTTGAAAATAACGGGGAAACACCAAAAGAGCCGTTTCCTTGTCCACAGCCCAGAGCGGTCCCTGCTACTGAGCCCCCCAGCCCGGGGCGGGGGGACGGAGCACAAGGGACACCGCTCAGGGTGCCCGGGGCGCTTCGGTGACTTAACAGTGACATCCAGCGGTCACCCGGGTCTCTCTGACATCAGCCTGCCCGGAAAAACTTCACAAAGCCTCTTTTCTTATCTAAAAGTCGTGATATTTATTCATCAGTAGGGGCTGAGCTGGGAGCAAGCTCTCCCCTCCTGCTCGGGATGTTCTCACTCAGCTGCTCAGCTACATTTACTCTGTGCCTTCAACTTTTGGTTTAAACCTCAGAGTATCAGATAATCTTAATATCACCCTGGTTTTCCTCATTTTTGTAACCCCCAAGTGTTTGCAGCACATGAATATTATTCATAATTAGGCTGCTATAAATATAAAAATCAAAACCCTGTGAAACATCAGACCACAGAAACTTTTCCTTCTACTAGTTATTACACTAAACACAAAAATAAGCAGTTTTCATCTCAAGTTTAACACTACAGGCATATTTTTACATGATAATTTGGTTTTCAAAAAAAGTCTAACTGTGAAGTTTAATGATACCAAATGAAGCAGCTTGTCAGTTCATATTTATATTCAATTCTGAGCTTTCACAGTTCCCAGTGTGTTTCTTTAGTATTTTGTTGAAGATATTCTGACAGTCTTTCTCAAAACTGTCTCTAGGAAAAGCAGCGTGAAAACCTGCAAAGAAACAAAAATCTTCCCACACTTCTGGCTCGAGGTTTGGATGGCTGAGGAGGAGACTTTCATTTCCTGCATGCACATGAGGCTGGTGCTCAAAGGCTCAAATGCTTGGCTGTTGCTTCTCCTACAAGCCATGCAAAGTCCTGGAGGAGTCCCCAGAGGTTAAAAAATACAGAAATCTGAAGGATGGAAAGCTGCAGCCACCCGGGCATCGCTGAATCCACACATGAAGGTCAGGCACCGATTTTGAGGCTTCCCTCTCCCCTTTCTGTCCCCTCATCCTGGTTGCACATCCAGGAGACGAGGTATCTGGCTGTTGGTTTCCGAGTGCTGCTCTCAGCTCCCAGATGGATGGAGCCTGCCAAGCACAGCTCTGACCTCCTGGGTTACAGGACCTGCCTTACCACAGGTAGCAAAACCCGAGCCATTACTCATCATCTGTTGCCACACAGTGAAAAATAAGGGTCACTTCCCTGCTGACTGAGGGTTTGCAGCAGAAGGTCTTGCTCCTGCCCTTGTCCTAGGTGGGGACACGTCACTGAGCCCGGCCTGGTTGCTTTATTTAAAGGAAGATTTCCTCTCTGGTTCCCACAAAAGCCGTGTGTACTCTGAATGAGTGTCCTGTTGCTTCCCAAATCCCTTCTCCTCCTCAGCTGGAGTGGCAAAAAAAAAAAAAAAAAAAAAAAAAAAAAAAAAAAAAAAAAAAAAAAAAAAAAAATCAGGGTGGAAGGAAAGGATGTGTCCCAAATCATGGGCACATCCCAACATACAGCCATGCAAGGTGCTCGCTGAGGGTGAGGAAGGAAAAGGCTGGGGATGAACCCTGCCTCTCCTAAGTAGAACCTGATTTGCACCAGGAATTCAGGGTGAAACCCTTGTGCTGTTGGAGAGCTCAGATACCTCCTCAACCTGCCCCACTCTCAGGGAAGGTCACCCCATGTCACCGGCAGTGCAAGCAACAGCCCTACTGTCAGGAGCCAGAAGATGTATTTCTTTTTAATACAAAGTGTGGTGGGTCTAAAATGACTGAAATTGCCATTGCTCTAAAAAATATGTGCCTGCTGCCTCCAGGTTTTTGAAGTTAGGTGCTCCCTTCAGTCTCTCCTTAGCTGACAGCTGCATTTCATGGTCTCACGGCCACTCCAGAAACAAAAGCAACCTTTTCATCCCAACAACCAAGGGTGGATGACCTCCTTTGAAGCGCCTCCTGATTCATGAGTGTTAATTTGCCCTGGTTTTCTCTCTCAGCCACACTGCAGGAGCCAGGGGACAAGGTGACTGGAGCTTTGGGTCCATCCCTCTGCGTGGCCGTGGGTGAGTCCCTTCCACACTTTGCTGTGCAATAGTGGGGTGGGAGTCACGGGGGTGGAGGGGGTGAAATGGTGGGCACTCAGGATCCATCCCCCCCCATCCCCTCATGTCTGGCAGCACTGCCCAGCACTGGGCTGTGTGAGTGGAACTGCCACATCCTGCAGCACCAGCCGCGGGAAGAGCATGTTAATTCCTGATCGGCTTTTAATGATCCCAAACCCCACTACTGACTCAGGCGACAGCTAAATTTATCCCAAGGTTAGGGTGACTCTGCTGTACTGAAATCTATTTAAAGTCAAAGCAAGCACTTCAGAATAACAAGTTGTTATACAACTCCGGAGACCAGGCAGCTTCCCGGCTTCTTTTTTTAATGGAAAAGATAACATATTTCCATATTTTGTACGTGCTAATTGTTGGGAACACTGTCAGATGGTTCAGCAAATTGAAAATGACAACATCAACCTGTTCAATCCATTAAAATCTCTCCAGGATTGTAAGGGACATTCTCAGCCAAGTGATGCTGGCACCCCTGTGGCAAAGCCATCTTGATTCTTATTAATGACTGGCTTTACAAATGAGCAGATTTCCTTATTGTGCCCTGCTCCATCACATTGTCCACCAGGGGCACAGTGTAAGGAAATCCAGAGGTAAAAGAGAAGACTCTCACCCCAGTGAAGAGTTAATGAAGAGATCAGATGAGTAAAATTTAAATAGGTCCCAGGCCACACAGCCAAGATGAAAGGCTGGGAATAGGTTTCTCCTTGTCCAAGGACCACTGTGGAAGTTTTTAGTGAATACAGTGCAGATTATGGACCACACTTTTAAAAGAAAGAAGTAGTACCATTTGGAAAAACTCCCAAGTCCCATCTTCAGGAGAGGCTAAGGAAAACAACAACCCAAAACCCCAAACCCAAACCAGCTGTAATTCAGCTCTGGGCAGTCATTTGGGGGAGTCAGGTTTTTAATACCTTGACCTGCACCTTGGCTCCTTTGTGCAGAAACACACGCCAGTCCAAAAAGCTGTAGAGATAAGTTAGTGCTGTGCTACACCCAAGCCAATATATTGTGGTATTTATTTCCACTAGTATTTATAACCTTGGCTGTGGTATTTCCAAAAAGCAGAGAAAGCTGCTGTGTGTAACTTCCATGCCAGAATTTCCAACTAGGCAGGATTGAAGGCAGAAAAAACTTGCATCTGTTTTCATCCACCCTGATAGACACATTCCCAAATCATTTTGCTTTTGAAAATGTTGCCATAAAGCTGTTAATTCATTGTAGCTGTGAGCTCTTCAGCCCATCCCAAAGCTGAATGTGAGATCCTGTATCTTACCCAGCCCACAGTGAGCAGGACCTGCTGCTCTTGGAAAGCCAGTAGCACTGTCATACAAAACCCCACAATATCTCATCATCCTAATGCTGATGGTTCTCTAATACTAAAATAATAAATACTAAAATAATAATTTTTTCACTTCGCCAGTATTTCTGCACTCTCTTTGTCTCTGCAGTGTTCTTGCGGGTATAAAAGCCTGTTGGGATGGATCACAGATAGAGAGAGCATTAATTTAAAACAATGATGGAATAACAGCTACGACACAGGGGAGAAACACAGAGCTGTTATTTAAGAGCAAAATTCCCATTGTTTTGTGTTTCAAGGCTGTGGAACATGTCCCAGGAACGGCACTTTTTTCCTTCAGTATCCCCAGCTGCTTCATGTTAGTGTCTCACAAGCCAAGCTGCTGTTCTGGGAACGCCACAGACCATTAGTATTTCTTTATCTTTCATTTCTGTCACCTTGTTTGCTCTCCTGGGCTGCTCCAAGGCAGGCTGACATTGCCAAAGAGATTTACTGCGTGTACTTTGTATACACTTTAATTGGGTCTCTATTCATGTCTCTCACCTGACACTTACATAGGAAATCACTCATAAAGTCCTGGTTCAGTACAGAGATCAATACATGTCTCAAATGCACGGTGACTTTCAGGCTGAAATGAAGTGCTTTCACTTCCTCAGGCTGTGTCCACCTGCACTTCATGGCATTGGAGACTCATGGGTTTGCTCACAGGCTTGCACTGCAGGCGGGCCCAGCATCCTTTGGTCACAAAGGGGCACGAGTTGCCCCAAGCACAAAAATCTCAGCACAGCTGGGAATGGTGAATTCCCCATCTCCACTTATTCTGACACTCAGAAAGCCAAGGAGGTGTGCAGAAATTAAAACTTCAGACAGGGAATTGTTTCTTTTTGTCACTTCAGTTTCACTTAAGGAGAGTTCCTGACAGCTTTAAGCTTCAAACATCAGTGGTAAGGGTGGCTAAAACATAGTACTATTATATTACTGCCACTTCAATTTTTGCTTTTGTTTCTAATAGAAATCTAAATGATTAGGTGTTTTAACTTTCATGCTCTGCCAATGTGAGGCAGAAAAAATACAACTGCCTATATTCAGGTCTGAAATGGCACTTCTGGAGAGGGGATTTTCTCTCATCTGTTGGGTTAAACGACTTTATTTGTTTTCCCTGGGTGAGGGGCCTCCATTCATCAGGTAGGTTATCTCCAGAGAGAGAAGGATGGATTAGTGTTTTGTTTAGGGTGAGTACGTGGCTTGGGGCAGCGCTGTATCTCTGTGCCCTTGTGCATCCCTGCCTGCTTTGTTGCTCACCTTGCAGGCTTGTGAGGACAGGATCCATGAGAAGAGAGTCTTCTTAAACTTACCCTCCCAAGTTCCATGGAGGAGAGCCCATTGCAGTCCTTATTTCCAGGCAGAGAGGAGACAGAGGTGAGAACATCGTGGTTACCTGAGCTCTTTCCCTCCTGCAGGAACAGGGTGCCACCAAGTGTGCAAGACACACAGGTATCTGCAGAGAAAAACAGCATCTGGGGTGTAATCACCTCCAGAAAAATAATTTTTTTCCATATGATGATTATATGGAAAATTTTTAATAAATTCTGAAAAAATATATGGTCTATATGAAAACAGACCTGCAAATATACAGGAATGTACTTGAAAGCTGCAGGACTTTTTTTTGTTTTTCAATAGTAAATGCATAGTAGAAATCAGTTTACTACTTTTCATTTTTTAAAAGGAGATACCTGGGTGCATTCAAACATGCACAGGAGAGCATCGTCAGTCATTTACTGAGTTTTACTTCATACTCTTAATTTCATTTTCATGTGTCCTTTTCTTCCTGGCTGTGACATTCAGCTCCAGAGATATTTCTACAGCTTCCTGGCACCTTGAGAGTCACTTGCACTGCAAGAATCTTCTTTTAAGAAGGGAGAAACTTCATCAAAAGTGACAATTTTGACAGCGGGGGACTTCACTGAGGGAGTTGACTAAATGGAGGTTAGAAGCCTAAGTTTTCACTCCCATTTGGACTCCCTTTTCACAAACTAAAAACCAGAAGTCTTTTTTGGCTTCAAGGAATGGTCCCTCACAGGCTGCTTTCCCCTTCTCAGAGACACCAGCCGACAAAACCTTTCCACCCAGCGGCATTATTAATATTTTAATATGAAGTCACCACACAGCAATCTACAGGATTGGTTCCAACACAGCACACCCTGTGATGCAAACAGCAGCCCTGTTTCAAAGAGCAGAAATGAAAGACTACAATTCCTGCATCTGGACATTTGAAATCTACATTTGAAGTCACAACATCAGGAGTCAACTTTGAAAGTGTAAATCTTGAAATCCAGGGACCTTTGGGGGGATTCCCATTCTTACTGTTCAGAGGAAAGAAATCCCTCTGCACTCAAGCACATCCAGCAGATAATCTCAAATTGAAAATTAATTTGTAAGCAGTGTAATAGTTCCATTAATAAGATTAATGCCAGGTACAGCTCCATAGATTATTGAAAAGACAAAGCAGCCTGATCCATGCAATTAGAATGAGATGCCTGCATTAATTAGGATACTCACCTGACAGTAATGGTTACATCAAACAGCTCAAGGAACTCAATCTCCTCCTCTGGTCTCATAATTCTTTCTGTTTTGTGCTGTCAATAGCTTTATCAGTTTTCTTCTATCATACATATTCAGGAAGAATAATGTGTTGTCCTGATGTTTCTAGTTCTGATCTAAGTGATAATCAAATATTCGGCATGAGTTTTTGTGTTGACTTATTTGAATTAGGGAGAAATCCAGATGTCTGCTGGGTGTGAAGCAGGGCAGTGTTGACTCCCCTTGTTCTGGCACCAGACACTTTCCCCCTTCAGACAGAAGCAGAATCCACCAGCAGTTTCTCACTATGGTGTCTGCACGTTACCCTCCGTTAAGTAAACGGAGGAGGTCAAATAACAAAGAAGGCAGAGATAACATATTTTCATAATCCAGAAATTCTCCTAAATGTGTAAAACAAGCCCAAATAACACAGTGTTCAAGCAGAGAATGCAGCTTAGGCCCACAGAGTGCCGATGCTTGGGGCTGCCTCACCGCACTCACACGTGCCATGGATTTGTGCCAGGGCTGTTCTGGTTTATGGATCCTGTTGATGCAGAGCCCAACACATGAGTATGGATGAGGCCACTGGCACCTGAGCAGTGTCACCTTGCTTGTGTGCCTCCAGGGCTAGTCCCTTTTTTTCCCAAGGAGCTTTCAATCACGTGTGAGCTGTCACTCTATTCTGCAGCATTACTGGGAGGGTTTCTGTCGTGCTGTGAGTTAAGCACCCGAGTGCCACGTCACCCTAACAACCATCCTTGGGGAAGGAAATCGCTCTGTTCTGCTCTGTTGTACTCATTCCCAATTACAAGCCAAGTGTCTCTGTCACGAATGTCAAAACAGATAGTATCTGGTTAAATGATACAAGATAGGAGCAGTTAAGCCATGAGCTGTCATGCACCCAGAAGTGATTGACAGGGAAGCTGTCTCCTCATGGTACAGGGGAATTAGCTGAATGCTTAAGGTGAAGTGATGTCTGCTTAGCAGAGCCCCTGTTGTTCCACACTAAATGTAATGCTGGTAGTGTTGCTGTTACAACACGGTATTTTCCTTTTTTTTTTTTTTTTTTTTTTTAACAAAGATTGCCATCCTTTTGTATCTTTCCAAAAACTCTAACCTGCTGTGATTAATTTTTGAAAACCAAAGCTACAATTTAGACTAAAGAAATGCTCCATTTTTAATCCCTGCACATCACCTGAACCACATTGTGCTCAAAACCATTGTTCCCCCTTTGGGGGGACAGGTACCCGGGGCTCCCTTGAATGGTGAGACCTATAAACAGTGCAACTCTCCTTTGATTTCCATCTGCACAGAGTTTTGGCCATTGCTAGTGATGCCCAGCTGTGAGATTAATGTGTCATTCTTGTTATGTCAGAATTCCTGGCGTGCTGTACTGTCATTTTGTTGAGCTACAGGAGCTGCTGGGCAGCGCTGGATTCTCTCCAGCGAGGATGAAAGGAGGTATCATGAGAACTACACTTGGGGAATCTGTGCTTGAGATTTCGCTGCTCGAGCTCTCACACTCGCCTGCTTCGTTTTGCCAGGTGCTAAAATCACTTCTGCCCCATCCTCTGTTGTGAAGGTATTTGCTGAGAGCTCACAGGTTGGAAGGAACGGCCAGGTCAGCCAAAATCAGTTTACCTACATGGTCACTCCAAACCCTGACCTGCCCTTACACACTGGTGGGCTCATCTTCTTCCCTCTACCCACCAAACCATCCAGCAGGAGGTGCCTGAGGGCTGGCAAAGGTCTGTGCTCGGAGCAAGGGACCCCATCAACACCCTGGGTGTGGGTCACAGATTCACAGAATATGCTGAGCTGGAAGAGACCCATCAGGATCATCGAGTTCAACTCCTGGCCCTGCACAGGACACTCCAAGAATCCCACCGAGTGCCTGAGTGCATTGTCCAAACACTTCTTGAACTCTGTCAGGCCTGGTGCTGTGATCATTCCCCTGACCAACCTGTTCTAGGGCTAAACCACCCACTGGGTGAGAAACTTCCTGATATCCAAGCTAAACCTCCCCAGGAGGTCATGAGTAGGTGCCTCAGGAAATTCAGAAATTTTTTACTGAGTGGAGGGAATATTATAAAGATGGATGGTTTTCTGCCTAAATAGGAAAAAAAAACAAAAAAAAACAACTCACAAAACAATCAGGAGGGCTGTCAGTACATTTTCAGTACAAATCTGAATTGTCATTTCTTGTGTCTCTATGCCCAGCTTTGTGAGAGTTAAACCCTGCTCTGGACATTTCCAGATCAGCAAGCATTTGGGGTCAGATTGCACCTTTCAGATTGGAAGTGAAATACAGCCTTTTTGCTGAGAGCACTTTCCCTCAGGCCCTCAGGTACCTCAATAAGTGTCCCAGCAAAAGAGGGGTGCTGGAAGGAGTGTTAGTCTCTGCATCCTGCTGTTCGACCCTCTTTTTAATGGTACTTGGACATTCCAAGCAGGATCTTCCCACTCCAGAAGCACCAGGGACGTGCCACACAAGCTCAGGTGTCGGATGCTCACTCACACCTCTCTGTTTCTCCAAGATATATTTGAACTCTGTCCATGGTGTTTGCCAAACAGCGAGGTATTTGGATAGCATTTGAGTTTGCTGTGTTTGAAGTGTTCCCACTCTGCATAAATTTGTCAGGGCTGAAGATTAGATTATCCATAAACTCTCAGAGGGGATTCTCAGAGCCATCCTTCGCTCCTCAGCGCACACTGGAATGGACTTGCTAAGTGCTCAGACCAGGAAACCTTTCAGGCCAAGTCCATGATTCAGTGAACCAGCCCTGAAATGCAATTCCAGCCCTAAAACTGAGATATGCTTTCATTTCACTCCCACATGTGCAGAGTTTTCTCTTTTTTTAATCTTTTTTTTTTTTTTTTTTTTTCCTGCCCTGGTGTTTATGCCCTGACTGGGCTTGTTCTCCGTTGCAAAGAGTTATCTACTTGATAAAAGAAAATCTGGGGGCAGCATGGAAGATTCTCAGGAGGTCTTGAATGTTGCCAGAAGGCCTGAGGAGGAACAATTTAGCTGTCAGACAAATCGTTGTAATAAGTGACCTGACATTTCTTTCCCGTTTGACCATGTTGCACAGCGAAAATTGACAAAATCCTGTTCCAGCTGAAAATATTTTCTCCTGGTTGTGTAGCTGGTTAATCCTTAAAGGTTCCCAGATTTTCCATCCCATAGCAGAGGAGCTCAGCTGTGGCTGTGAGCTCATTATTCCCACCTGCCTGGTGTTATTATTCTGCTGCTCTCATTCCAGGCTATTGTTCTAGTTCACCTTAAACCAGTTACACTAAAAACGTCTTTGACAGTGGCAGTGGAACCATTTTCTGGGCAGTTGAGGACTTGAAAGCATGAAAGCCAAATAGGCAGACGGAGTCAATCTGCAAAAGTCAGTTCAAAATCAATAAGATGATACATTTCAGGTGAGAAGATGCTGAATAGTTATTTTAAAATGCCTTGGGATTAGACAAAATGTACTTCCCGTCCCATTCATCTATGATAAGTTGTTGGCAATTTCTGCATGATTGAATTCCATTTCCTATCTAGGTTGTATATTAAGGTTCACCTGTATTTTTTTTTTTTAGTCCACAGACTATTTTGAAAATTTTTAGGGTTTTTTTTTTAAACAAATGTATCACACAGAGGGCAAGTGGAGCAAATAGTTCTCTGGGATGTGCCTCCTGTTAAAGAGCTTTGCTTGTAAATAGAATTGTCCTTTTAGGGAGGATGAAATGCACTATGTGAGAGGGAAGCCAGAGGAGTTTGCTGTGGGATGTGAGTGTTTGCAATCCTGACAGCTTTCCCTGAGGGTGCAGGAGCAAACCCCAGGTAGTGCTATCACTGGGTTCTCCAGAAATGTGTGGGTACCTGCACAGAACAGCACTATCTGGGGGAGGGAAAGATAATAGAAGCTCACTCCCACAGTAACCTAGTTTGCTCCATGATTAATGATTAATGAAGAAAAGGTTAGCAAACTCAGTAAAGAGAAAATGCAGTGACTTCTTTATTTAATTTCCTTCCAGTTAGTTAGGGCAGTATATGCACACTGGAGAAAAACTGATTGAATTTAAGGGGGTTTTTTTCCCTCTGTCTGTGCCAAACCTTTATTGAATGTGGTGCACTCAGGATCTCCTTTAAGATCTAAGTGTCGAGAATTGAAGGAGGGTTGATATGGTGGTCCAGGCTTGGAGTGCTCAGGGTCAGAGCATCACAAGGACAACAACAGGTTTCATCTCCTCCAGAAAGGGCGCAGACCAGGCACGAGGTGCCTGCAGCTTCCATGCCTAGTCCTCCCCACCCAGTACACGGGACTGAGTGCTCTCCTCTGACCTCCAGAGCAGGGGAGAGCTCGGGTCACATCTCCTGTGGGTCTGCAATCCAAACACCCTCATATCTTCCAGACTCTCTGCTCTCTGGGATGAAAACCTGATTTCCTTGTTTACCATCAGCTTCAAAGTTTTCCCACCAGAAAAGTCAGCCCGTGGTGGGAAAACCCCCTACCACCTGTCCCACGCTTTTGCAGGGTCACCCCTTGCTGCTGCAAACAAATCTGTCAGTCTCAGGGGTTACTGATCATTTCAATGCATGATCAGAGTAATGATGATGGGGGAAAAAAAAAACACTACCATAAAGATATACGTTTTGCCACTAGTAATTCCTCCATCTGTTGATAGGCCTAGCAGGGTGTGATGCTCAGCCTCTGCAGATTTCAAATCAAAGGTTTGCCAAGATACTTTACTGAGTTAAAGGCAAATCAAATACAGCAGCTTTAGAAAATAACAGCAACCGCCCCATTGTTTGACTTTGACAGTCTTGATCTCAAGCCTTCTGATTCTTAAGCAAAGCAAGATTCAGCTTAATACTTTAATAGTATAAGAACCAGAGCATTAATTACAGGTGGGACAACTGGTCTTTTGAAGTCAGAGGGACCACAGTGCGATTCATCAGTGCCCAGCATGCTCTCACATAATTAGCTTGGTGTGCTCACATGCTTTTCAACCAGCACTTGGGTCCCAGATATGGAAATCACGAAACTTTAAAAAAAAATCTTCCAATTGATATGAATCAATAGTAATAATGTATTTTATACATTAATGAATATGGGGAGGGGGGTATAAGTTGTCCAAGAGTGATAAAGAGAAAGTAATGCTTTTTCCTACATAGTTAATGATTTAAGAAATGGCATATGGATGAATTAGCACTCACAAACATGCAGGTAGGTGAGCAATTTCCTAAATGCAATATTGATTTTAAAGATTAACAACATTTTCAGAACTTGTGTACAGCCAAGAGTTTTTGCCAGATGTCCAAATGCCTAGCTGTGTAGCTGGAACGACGACTTAAGTAAGAATCTGAGTTGAAATAAATGTCTTATTTCCTACTCTCTAATCTTGTTTGAAGCTCTGGGAGCCCCACCGTTCTCAACACCAGTTGGTAGTCAACAAGCAAATAAAGCCTATGTTGGATTAGTGGATTTTGTTCCCCCCTTAGGACCCGAACATTTTTTCTTTTCTTTAATGTTCAGACTGAAACACTTACTGCATAATAACAACAACCTGAGTCAGATGCGAGATGCATAACTGTGAAAAATGTGTTCATTGCTTTCCCTGCAGCCTGCCAGTTTGGGAAGGAGAGAGAGCCTGGCTGACGTTCAAGCTTTGGGGATTGTATCATAATTTTGAATAAAGCCCAGGATGCATCTGAGACGGGAAAGTCAAAGAGCCAGGGGGCTTTATAATCTTAAAAGCACTACCAGAAAAATATGAAAGAGTCAAAGAAAGCAGTCAATCAGATGACAGCTGTAATTAGTCTGTGTGAGCTCCTTGCAGGAAGAACCGTGGTGTACACTTGGTGTGCACGGTGCTGAGCCAGTGCCAGACCTTATCACTCTCCTCCTGCTGCCTCACTCTAGAGCACATCAGAGAGGATGGCAGGGGCCAGACTCCTTGTTCTAGAGCAATAAAATTGGTGAAATCAAGCCTATATGCCTACCCCTTGCTTTAGTGTTCTCTCTGTGGAAGGTCAGCCCCCTAGCTTGGATCAGCACATCCAAAGCTGTTTGGGTTTTACTTAGGAGACAGCTGACAGGAGAAAATGCTTCGTTTCTGGGCTGTGTGGGTGGTTCCAGCCAAGCTCATCTTGATGGCAAGCAACATGCAATTCTGAGGAAAATGTCCCTTCAGTCATTTATATAGGAAATAATTGTAGATGCATACAATCATATAATGGAGGCATCCACAGATCAGCACATATTAATGCAAACTGTGTCTTTATTCTGAAATAGGAGGAAAGTTCATCTGAGCACCCCTGTGTTCTTGATTCTAACCGTGCCCAAAAGCATTTGTCCTAGACAGGGGGCACACAGGCAAGAATTTTTGATATTTTCCAGATATAAACTCACAATCCCCATCAGTCAGCCACCACATTTGGTGATGGAGATGGACAACACAAGGCTCTCAACCAAAAGGCTGGCAAGCAAAGTCTTCTCCTACAGGAATCTTTCTGTGGGTCTTGCTACCGATTCTGGTCTTTCCATGTATTTTCTTGATGAGGAAAGATCTCCAGTGACTTTTCCTGCTGGTTGTGAAAAACCAAAATTCAACGGTTCGTGCTAATATGGCATCACATCTTCTTTTAAAACTGTCATGATGGAAAGTCTTGACACTGGCTTTGGTGGGATCAAAAAGAAATAAAAATAGAATGAACTCTCAGTGGGTAAGTCTGTGGCCTTCACTCAGTGACCCTATTGCACATTTTGTGCTGTTTTGCTCCTCTGGTTTCTGTATCTTCCCAGTGGTTTCCCATCTAGATATTGAGACCACTTATGACAGAAGACAGGAAAAATTGGCACAACAATCTACCTATTTTTAATTTCTCCCAAGACAACTAGCCCTATTCCATATGCACAGCCTGCTGACATCTCTTCTTTTTCTCTTCATTAAACCATCTTGAACAGCATATCTCATTCCAAAAAAGCTGCGAAGCAGCCACTTCCCTGGCTAACACTTCTTTGTTCTGGCTCAACTTGTAGAAGTTATTTTGATATCCTGCATGCATTAATTCTCTACTTGGAGGAAAAAACCTCTGAGAAATGACAGGTTTAAGCTCATACATTTTACCTTATAGTAGCCAAGGAGTATGGTAGGCCGAGGTCTCTCTGCTGGTGCACTGTAGCAACCTGTTGAACCGTGCTAAATAACACTTCTAGGCTCTCAATCTGATGCTTTAACTGCCTTTGAAGGTACTGCCTTCCTTCTTTACACAGCCTGGCAGCTTGATTTTTTCCTGAGGACTTTCAAGTCTCCCCATGAACACTGAGTATCTCAAAAGGTCCAGTGAAACAGCTGTGCACTGAGGAGATGCCCTATCAGCCAAGGGCAGACCATTTCCCACATTTTAGAGATGACAAAATGAAGATATCTCTCTAATGAGTCAAAAAAGAGATGTTCTGCATCTGTTTTCTCCTGCTTCACCAAAAAGAGGGGTTGAGCTTGGTTATAACACAGCAGTCTATTCACATATTTTATTGTCTACATGGAGAAAATAGTCAAAAGAGGGAAAGCACAGGAAACATAACCCATGGAGGAATTCCTGCTGGGCAGGAATATGGACAGTGGAACAGCCTACAGAGACAAAAAGGAACAGATTCAGTCTTCATCTTTACCACCAGCAGGAGGGAACACTGATGGTTTCCCAAATGTTATTACCTTTCCTGCAGTGCTGTTTTGAGAGTCCCTGCCTTGGGGCCTCGGAAGGAACCAAGCTGGGATTCGCAGAGCAGAGAGTTCCCAACCTACTGCAGGGGTGCACATGTTCCACAGGGAGTCTTGGGTTTGTTCCCTGGTTTAGTTCCATGGGTGCATCAGCTGAGATATCTAAAATACCCTCCCATTTTCTTCTTATATTCCTGTCACTCGGGAATTGTCTGAATGTCATCTAAACCCATGAAACTGCAGCTGGGTCACCTGAGCAGTGGGACTGCAGTGCTCCTGGTGGCCAGGAAATGGCTGCTCATTTACCTGCCTGTTATGTTCTCCACAGGACTGTTTTATTTGATCTCAGTTATTCCAGCTGTGCCAATTTTTCCCCATTATGTTCCTTTTTCTCCCTGCTCTCGGTGGGTCAGCAGCACTTCAGCATGGCACCGAGTTCACAAACTGCTTCAGTCAGCAGGTTGCTGCAGCAGAAACCTCTTCTGCTCCCCACCAAGCAGCACTGCCCCAAAGCTTGATCCAGCCTTCGAACACCAGAGATATCAGCATCCTAAGGCTGGATCTTAGCCCGAGTTCCCTCTATAACAACCCAGCATGAGCCCAGATGAGCTGTCAAGCTGGCTGATGATACTGTTTTAAATTCATGATAATATATTTTTCTAATTTAATCTCTGAAATGGAAGTGCACATTTCTGCTCATGATTTCCAACTCATCTTCTATTTCCTTTCAGCTTTTCAATGTTTCTGAAATGCCTTATGCTACAGGCAAAACACACTGATTATGATGGGGCCTTTCTTTCAGCAGCTGCCACTGAGCAATGTCACACATGGAGAAAATGGAGAGTTGACTCTGCCCAGTTGTGTCAAACGTTTGAAAAGAAGAGAGAAAAAGGAACACGTGGTAAAACGCAGGTGGTGACTGTTGCTGTTGTCTCCTGCTTTAAATAGGACCACAGGAGGGATTTTTTAAGAATTTAGCCATGGTGAAACTTTATGCTGTGAGTAATCTGATAAAAATCAGCCCATCAGAAATGCATGATATGTTAAGCACAGTGATTAATTGAGTTTTGGCTTTACAGCATCAAGACAAATGCATCTGGGTATCTTTGAGGAGGAAGGGAAGATAGGGAAGACATTAATTTCCATCATGTGACTGAAAGAATTGCAGCCAAAACCTTGTTTATACCAATGCAACAAAAGTCTCCCCCCTCCACAATAGGGTAGGGACGATTTTTATCTGGTCCAAGGGGTGAGTGACAATTTGGAATTTCATTTCTGAAATTAAAGTGAGTACATGTTCCCCTCACTTGCACATTGTAGCCTTTGGAAAATACTAGTGATGTATATGTTGGCTGATCCCATCGTCATCATTCACACCCAGAGAGACAACTGCAATTAGTGTGAGAGCTGGGGAGCTCCCTAAGGATTTGAAGCACATCATGCAGCACTGCGGGATGCAAGGGTTTCTGTTCAAGGGTGTCCTTTGCCTACAGACAGGAGATACTTGTATCCAAACTGGGAAAAACGCAGCAAGACGTGTAGTGCCTTGTTGCCTTCCAACAGCAACTGTTCTGAAGCAGCACATCTCTGCCTTTTCTCTGTCAAGAGACATTGCACTCTGCGAGGGCAACCTTGACTAGAAGCTGCTTGTTGTGGCAGCCTGGGGAGAAGTCTGAGTCGGATCAAAAACTCCCGCTTTGTCTGTGGAGAAGAAGGTTCTCCCTCTCTTTTCCAAGGTAACCTTCTCTGAACCACCTCTGTTTTGGATGAAGCTGTTGCTCCTCAGCGAGAAGCTGAGCCCAGCAGGTGAACAGGCAGGTAAGAGGGACTCACCAAAACCAGCAGCCGAGCGTGACTTTCTTCCTGCAACAACAGTTTTGCAGCTGATTTTCAGCAGACCCAGAACCCTCAACCCGTTTGGGAGTGGAGAGCTGGAATTTCTCGTTCTAGTTACATGGCTAGAGCTTTGACGTTTCTTTGCTGTGAGAGAAGGGGCAGGGAATATCATGTAAGAAAAACCTGCCAGAGAAAGCAAAGCCAGAGAGAAACTCTAAACCCAGGTTTGAGCTGGGCACCGCTATCCGTCACCAAACCACGGGGTGAGGGCTGCTGGCTCTGCTGATGGCCGGGACGGTGGGAGCCAGGCTGGCACACTTGCAAACAGCGCCTGCATAAGAGGCATCCTGGCAAGCCCTGCTCCGCTGAATCGGTGGCTTTCCAGCTCGCTCCTGGCCTCCACAAGGGCACCTACTGCCTGGCAGAGCCGGGACGCAGCTGCTTTTCGCAGTCGTGTCTCTATCTCCTGGCCACCGCTCTCCCAGTGCCAAGGCAGCCCCTGCCTCTTCTGTCCTTTGAGCCCATAAATGCTGCTGGCTCGAAGGCAAGAGCACCGAGAGGCAGCTCTGAACCCTGCGCAGCTGCACACTTTGCCTACGCGACACATTTTGGAGGAGCGGGAGGCACTGCGTGCTCCCAAATTGTCACACGATTTTTTTTTCCCCCTGTAACCCTTTTCCCAATAGCTTGGATGTTTCGGTTGGGGGATTGTGTTAAAAAAAAAAAAGCTTTCCCCAAAGTGAAAGCGGGAGGACATATCCCGTGGGATGGAATCTGCCATCCCTGCCTAGGGCACTGAATGCAGCGGAGCTGAGCTGTGCCAGGGCTCGGTGGGAATTAAACCCAGGGGACCTCATCTCCTCTCCTTTGCTTAAAATGCTGTGGGAGCCGAAGTTCAAAACTGTTCCAAGCGCTGTGAAAATGTGAGGGATTAATTTAGTCCCTCGAAATATTCCTGCCTCCCAAAGCACACAGAGCGAACGCGGCTCCCCTTTAGTGCTCACGCTCGGTGAAGAGATTTTCATCCTCACCACGGGGAAACGGGTTGTTTTCATTCAGAGTGAGCAAGAAAGGTGCATCTGATGTAGGGCAGACAAAATGAAGCTGTAGTGCTGGGGAGGGGGGTGGAGAAGCGCTCGTGGCGTGCTTTCAGTTAGGTGCCCTATTTTGTGGGGAGGCATTTTAATCTGTTCTGTAGGCAGGTGGTGACTGCGCAGGACCAGTGCCCTCTGCGAGGATGCTCAAATCTCCATACAAAAGTGAAAGAGAGAGGTACTATCAAACAAATGTTAAATAATGAGAGCAGCCACACGGACTATCAGTGGCTGGCGGAGCGCTGTGGCGGCCACGTTCCCGACAGATTGCTGCGCTTTCTGCTCCGTTCCATAATTCGGGAGATGTTCATCGTGTGCATGGCTCAGCCATCCCCTCAGGCTCCTCTTGCATTAGCAACACCTGGATCCAAGGCTTGTTTGCCACCAGCATTTGGTTTTCAGGGATTTAGAGTGGATTTGGCCTCGAAGGTGGGATTTAAGTGTTTGCTCCTACAAACTTGGTGGAGATCCTAATAGCGTGTTCACTCATAAACTTCCTGTATTTTCTGAGTTGTTGAAGGCAGTTATTGAGATCTGCAAATAAATCCCTTATGTTCCTCTATTCACAGCTTCTTTAATATAGGATTTCTCTGGATTAAGTTTCCATCCTGGGATGCCCATGGATCCCCATATGGACCATTCACTTAAGAGTTAGACTTGATGATCCTTGTGGGTCCCTTCCAACTCAGAATATTGTGTGATCCTGTGAATTTGCAAGTGTTGTCCAAAGTGAAGCAGCAGGTATCATGGTATGTTCTACTATTTTTCATGCCTCCTCACAAGATAAATTAGAGCACTAATTCACCCTGTGAATTTAACTTGTCCTAAATTTCTCTTTGCTTCAGGTTCCTGGCTGTGAAATGTTATACATGAGGAAGTGTAGTCATAAGGATAATTAATGAAATTTCATGATTTAGGGGAGGTGATGAACCTCCACCTCTGAAAGGGTCAGGAACAAATGGTCTAATGAGGAAGGTTTCTGGCATCACTGATCCTGTCCTGGTGCCCAGGGGTGGAGGATCATTTTTCCTGAATTCCCTTTCTGTGTTATTTTCTCTCAGTGGCCAACCACACACCACACCAGGAATAGGGAATATGTATCTAAGGAGCACCAGGAGAGCCTCAGTAAAGAGAATATGTCCCAGGAACTGTTATTTCTGTTCTCATCCAGTGCTTGGATTTGACATACTGCACATGATTGGAGATTGTTCTTTCCTTGCAAGCAGAGGAAAAGGCAGAGAGAGTAGAAGCAGACAGGGATCCATCGAGAGGCCACACTCCTCTGGCAGAGCCTGCAGCTTCTCATACTCACATTTACATTGGCTCCACTGCAAGACCACACTCTGAGGGTGGGGTTCAGCTTGCCTAACTTTAAACACCTACAGTGATTTTTCTCTTCCCAAACTTGCTCAGATGAATTATACCTTGGGAGAAAACCTTTTTCCCTGTTTAGTGTGGAGGGAATTTAGCCAAGGGCTCCACAGCAGAGCTCTGGAAGACATGGGCAGGATGAGCCTCTGCTGCCCAGTTCTGCCTGAGAACACTCTGCCTGTACTGTAAGTTGCACCAGATAAAATTGGGTTTCCGTAAGGCACAGCCTCGTGGCAAAAACATCCAGCCTAAGAGATGCACAGATCACTTTGGAGCAGCAGAATCCATAAAAACTCGTTACCAGTGTCATGCTGCCCGGAAATTGAGCTCTGGCTCCGATGCCTAATGAGAGCTAAACGAACACAGCAGAGGCTACGCCAGCAAACCTGTATAAACACCAGAGAAACTAAACATCAAAGACTGTCCCCCTCAGCCAAACCTGACCCAAGTCAGCCCGTGGGTTCAACGTGTGCACGAGTACACAAAGCACAGCGGTGTCGGTCTGATTTCTGCTAAAACCAAATGGAAACAAGGTTCTGACTCTGCTGAAGTCAACCACATCTCTGTGCCCAGGAGTTTCCTCAGAGCAAACCTAAATTATTTCTTTCCACAATAAAGGGATGTTGCCAGCTGAGCTCTTCGGAATTGTAAATGCTTCCCCATAATGCTTTATTTTCCCATTATCTTGAGCACTCATAAACCTACAGCCTTAATTTTAATAAGATTACATACAGTTTGGTATAAATACCTTCTATCCATCACTGTATTAGAGAAAAGAGAAACAATAATAACTTAATTATCTCTTATGCAGAAACTAATTATAATTCTCTGGATTCATAATCAATACTTTAAAGCTGTTCTGTCTCAGAGAACACTTTGTCAATATTTTATATACCGTTAATAATTCATAGGTTTATTACACAATCAAAGAGGAATCTAACTGCAGAAGGCCTCAGCATAGGAGGAAACAGCACAGGAAAAAAATGAAGTGGAAGAATTAAAAACCTCAGGGTATGAGGTGAGGGGGAGATTGACAACTGCTCATATACGCCCTGTACCACCAGCCTGCTCCACCTCTGATCTGCAATGATAAGGCCATGTTTGTAAGACAGGAGAGTTGGTCAGAGGAAAGAAACATGTCAGAAGTCCCCACTGAAAGAATCAGTCAGAAGGGAAAACAACACTTTTCAAGTGTGATGTAAAAATTTAGTATTCGGCAACCAGCATTGTGCTGGCTCAGCTGTATGATGGGCTCTGTCCTAAAAATGCAGAGACATAAATCACAGTCTCCTTTCTTAATATCCTCCTGTTAAGCCAAACACTTGTCCACCACTTGCCCTTTGTTACTGCAGTGCAGCAAGTGTCAACTTCACTGTCCACGTGCCTGAACCCAAATCACCCAGGATGATGCAGTTTCTCAGTAACCCCTTCAAGTGATCACCTCAGGAGATACAAAATCTGCCTAAAAACCAAAGGGACACGTGGAAGCACAATCTCTGTTATGGGAGGGGGGGAAGTAAAATATTACTTATGGTGATCTGATTGGTATTTGAAAAAGCTCATCAGCACCTTTGGAAGGGAAGAGAACCCAAGAAAATGCAGGAGAGGAGGGCCCCTCAGGTCAGCCTGACATTTGCTGTCCCATGAGGGGGAAAACACTTTCACTGAAAATAAGATGTTACAGTCATGAGGACTTGGAAGCAAAGCAGGGAAAGTGTTGGCTGTGATCCTGGGCAATTAGGGACAGCTGCCTCTGCTCGTGGGCTAATGTGGGCTGTAGGAGAACACAGAGCCTAATGCAGAGATGCAGTTCTGGAACCTGTACAGAGATGTGATAAAAGATGCCTTCTGCCTCTGAAATTCTAAGCAGGTGCAGCACTGAAATCAAGCTTAGCATCACCTCCTTACCAAAGGGAACCCCAGCAGCAAGGCAGCAAGTGCCCTCACTGGAACAGGGGGTGAGCAGCTCTCATTTCTAAGTTCTGTGCAGCGTCTCTCCCACAAATCCACCCTCTCTGTCGGTTTGGTTTACTTTAGTGAGTGCAGGATGGGTGTATTGGGTTTGCATGGCAAGGGTTTGATAGCAGGGAGTGCCACAGGGGTGCAGGACCTTCCCCTGAGTCTGAGAGAGCCAATGCCAGCCCAGACGGACCCACCACTGGCCAAGGTGGAGTCCATCAGGAACAGTTGGTAGTACCTCTGGGATAACAGATTTAAACAGGGAGAAAAGCTGTGGTGTAAGAGCAGCTGAAAAAAGGAGTGACAATTTGTGAAACAAACAGCCCTGCAGACACCAAGGTCAGTGCAGAAGGAGGGGCAAGAGGTGCTCCAGGTGCCAGAGCAGAGATTCTCCTGCGGCCCATGGAGCAGACCACAGAGAGGCAGCTGTGCCCCTGCAGCCCATGGGGGCCCATGGGGACAGAGATGCCCCTGCAGACCCTGGAGAACCCTACACTGGAGCAGGAGGATGTCTGAAGGATGCTGAGATCCACCACAATGGGAGAGCTCTCTAATTCATGAGGAGCAGTTTTGGTATGCCTGTAGTATAGACTGGGATAGAGTAGTTCTCAACACACCCTGTCATTTTTGTTTTGATTACGTTCTTTTTTTTTTTTTTTAAGTACCATTATCAACTTTTTATAAGTGTCTATAAAATAGGTGCAGGATAGTAAAAGTCTTCAGAGTAAGTAAATGGACGTGGTGCTAAATGAGTTATGCCTTTGATGCTATTATCTCTAAATCAGCACAGATTATTCAGGCTAGGGGCTTTTAGAATCATAAGTGGCTGAGATCATTTCGCAGTTCATCATCCCATTACCCATAATGAGAAAATACTTCTAAATACGAAGATTACTCTTCCAAAAGATCCCTTGTGAGCAATTCCCCAGGCACTGACAATATTTATTAACTCTTTTCCTTCTGAATGGAAGGGACTGTGAGAAACTCAAAATCCTCAAGGATTATCCTGAAACACTCAGCAACTCTGAATTTGCCATCGCTCTCCTGGGACCCCTTTGGCTCTGCACTCCCATCTCTAACAGCATTTGCTTCCACCTCCGGTGCCTTTCTGCAGTGTGTAAATCCACCTGAACCTGGAGTGCAATAAAGCCTCTTAAAACTTCATTTCATTAGTTTTGAGTGGCTCTGTTTATGCTGGTATTAAGTTTCCATTTCATCAAGCATAAGTTTTGCCGTTGCTCCAGCCAGTGATTTCTACCTGCAAGCTTGACAAAATGACAGCTCCCTTCCCTGCCCAAAGTGGGAAAGACCTGTGATGAAGCTTCCCTGTCATTCCTTCATTTTTACACACCACCACTGACTCATTTCCTTATTGTATGGGTCGAATTACTGCTTTTATTTATTGGGCTGCACATTTCGAAGAACGTATTTAATGCACAGTTTCATGAGACAGTTTTCATGGAATATAAACTTCATATTCCAGCTCTCGAGTAAGGATTCCTTTTACCTTCCTCTCACTAATACACAGTTCTGTAAAAAAAAATACCTTATTTTTCTGCTGGCCAAGGTGAGATTTCAGCATTCCACACCTGAGCTAATCCCATCTGGGGATGCTGCTGCTCTTGCTGAGTTTGGTCCCAGTGGAAGAAGTTCAGGTCTGTGATTGAGAAGCTGATTGGGTGTCAAAAGCCTCCACATAGTCCTGTAGGTCCCTCGTAGCACCACTTTACATCAGCTTCTGCTGACTGCACTAGAGAATTCCCCCATCATGTCCATTTACCCAGGCAGTAAAAATCAAATCAGCTACAAAAGGTCAACGTCTGGCTGAGCTGTGAATGACTGGTCATCTCAGAGAAGGTTTCACAAAATGATCTGCACTCCATTGCAAAAATTACTGTGCTCAGGTTGACCAAATTAGTGCCATTTCATCTGTGTATTTTCATCTGTGTAAAACTATACTTCTGTAAACCACAGATATAACATCTCTTCCTTTTACAACAGAGGATGAACCAACTGAAAATGCTTTTTTTCTCCAGGTGAACTGGTATATTTTGCATGTTTATATAAAGAGTGACTGCTACCTCCAACTTCTGCCTGGCCTTGCTACAGTTTCCTTATTCTCTTTTCATGAAAAACTACCTGTTCTGGTCTAATTAATTATTAAAATCTGTGTGTTACTGAGGTTTTGTCAGAGATCTGCATCTGCAAACAGCATATGATGTTTGCATCATTTCAGAATTGTTTGAAAGACTTTACGGGCAAACGCCAGCCTGGGTGTTGAAAAGCAGCTCTTTGATGGCAGTTCATGACAGACTTTTTTTTGTATCATCACAGAAGTTGAAAGAGTCTCTTGTTAACACCGTGTCATACCACAAGCCTGAGGTTTACTTGCTGTAATCATTTAGCAATATAAAACATGGGTAGAAAGAATTTACCAATAAAAGGAAGACTGAAGTCAAGTGTGAAGGGTGAATTGTTTTACAGTTGCTTCCTGCGTGATCTTTACACTTTCATCCACAGGATTTCATGTTGGTTGCTGGCAGAGACAACATGCTGGGTTAGGAGGATCCCACATCCAAGGCAGATGATCCACATTCATCCAAAATTGATACTGGCTATTTGTCCAGTCTTTCTTCATGAGATAATTTTCCTTAGTCTTTCCACGTAGCTCTGTAATTACAGCCAGAGCACTCTGTAAAATGTCAACACTGGAACTATCAGTGTCTCCCAGACCTGTTCCCCCATAGTTTTTCACACACATGTACATGTGATGATGAGAGGCTTATACATTATGAAATTCAGTTTTTAAATTAAATGTGGGGGGTTTAACATATCTGTTTTAGTTTGCCATGTCTTGTTGTACTGAGTCTTTGAAATTCTGTGTAACTCTGTGAAATCCTTGTTCTTTGCTTAGGCAGGGATGGATAAAGCAACAGGACCACACATCTTGGCTTCTTTGACAGAAAGTCAGAGCACACACCGTGCTTGTGGTACCATAAGTGCTGTGATCAAACACCGTGGGGGCAGAAACAACCACCCTGAGTCTGCATTAGAAAAAGCAGAGAAGTAATGCTGAGATATGTGTTCATTTAAATAACTAATGCCCATGGCCCCAAGCAGCTGAAAGCCCTTGCTGAGCCCCACAGCTGCTCTGGTTTTGACCAAACTACCCTTCTTTTCAGGGTTTTTTAAAACTCAGCTTAGTGGTGAGCTCGGCTCCAGTGAGATGCAGCTGCAGCACAGAGAGCAGCGAGTCAGAGGTGTGGGATGTCTGGGGGAAAGGGTATGCCCAGGTAGACAAACCTTGGAGCTTTTTTCAGCGTTGACCTGGACTTTGCAGTGTCTGAGCAGCCAATGGAGCAGCTGGAGACTCCTCAGAGGCTTGGAGAGAGTGCCAGGTGGGATCCAAAACCAATTGCACCACTGCATGAACGTTATTCCAGTAAGTACTGAATGCACATTGTGTAGGAACCAGAGCTTGGGTTCTGTTTTCTTCTTGTGTAAGAAAGCACCTTCCTAGATAGTAAAAGCCCATTTATTTACACTGTGCTGGCACTTGAAGTGATAGTTGTGAGGAGATCACAGGGTGGGACTGGATAGAACATAGTCCTGTTACATCCCTTCAAAGGATCCTTTCAGACACATTGTCCTGATCTTGAGATTACTTTTTTCTGAACCACATTACTGTTGGTTTCTGAATTTAATGTGATATATAAATCAGCCAATTTCAGCTGCATTTAAGAGCCTGCAGTATTTCACTTTTTCTGTGTCTTGAAACCCACCATAAAGCACACTGATTTTTCTTAAAACAATAATAATAAAAAATAGCCTATCTGTGTTCCAGGATAAATGTTTTTTTATAATTTCAGAATGTTTTGTTTAATGATCGTTATCCAGCCACTTAAAATAAAGTCTTTCAGGAAAGATGTCTTAAAGAAGATTTTAAATTGATTTTTCTATTTTTCACTGTTTAAGATTCAGCTCAAGAAAAACAAAGACTGCCTTTCAGTATAGACAGGCTCCCAACATGTGCTGCCAAAATCTGTACTTGTCATTTTTTTGGTGGAAGGAGTTGTTTTAGAAATGTTTATATATTATCAAAATTAGGTTCCAAAATGAGCTGCGGTATCTATTAAAAAAGGGGATAATATTATTTTAGGGAAACTAATTGGAAACTTGTTTTTAGCTAAAGTAGTTATTATTTCCATTATGACAAGCTGGGAGCAGAAGAAATTCACCTTTATCTCCCCGAGCCTGGTGTCTCACACTATTTATTCAAACTGAAATTAAAACCTGACAAAATCCCAGTGAGGCATTTCGCACCAGTTAAAGACTATTCTTCTGGAAATGAACTTTTCTTCAACAATTCCATTACGTTGTTGCAAACGTATTTATTATAAAAGGGGGACACATTCAAAAGAGACCTGGCCTCGCTCATCTCCCTGTATGCCCCCAAAAAACCCAAGAAAAAATCCCAAACAAACCCAAAGCTTAAGATTTTACTTTTCCCAGGAACTTTAAGTTTTAAGAGAAAGTGACCATCAATTCATAGAGTAAAGAGGATATTCTGCAGCACAAGGGAAAGTGCCATGGGGAAACAGCTTTTGACACCAAGTGGACCCTCACTAGTGAGGGCAAAGCGGCAGAATCACAGAATATTCTGACTTGGAAGGGACCCACAAGAATCAGTAAGTCCAACTCTTAAGTGAATGACCCTGAGCCTGTGACCTTGGCATTATCAGCACCGAGTTTTAACCAGTTAGGCCAGCAAGGGCAGAAAAGAAGAAAGAAAACCCTGTCTGCTTCATTCTGCCTCGATTCTGCCATGTCAACCCGTAGCCCTGTGTCCAGGGAGAACTGGAGTGTCCTCTTTGGATTTGCACAAGAGAAAAGGGAGAATTTTGATCCATGGTTAAAAAACCCACACAAAATAGCAGCTGGATGTAGAATTTGCTAAGGGCTGTGCACACAGGTGTTACCTTTGGGTGAATTAAAACTCTGAGTCATGTGAGAACTGCCCGACACGAGGCCACACATCGCAGCAGTGGTGCTGGGCAAACATCACTTGCATATGGAACCAATGGGGTGAAAAATTGTTTCCTACTCTACTAACTAAAGGGAATTAAGAGGGATAGGGCCACAGGGGTGCAGGCTACTTTTCATATTTAGCAGAAATTTTTCCAGAAGTGGAAAAATGATAATTGCATGAGGAAAGGGTGGTTAATAATTTTCCCCGTTAATTCAAATGCACAAAAGTTAATTGCGGTTTGGCAGCCTGAGATATACAAATTAGGGGAGTTTAATTCTGCTAATCCTCATTTTAGGTTGCAGGGTGTCGAATATAAATACGGCTGTCTCACAAAGGGATGAATCCTGCCTCTGGTTGAAGCCAGTAGGAGCTTTCCCACTGACTCTGGAAAGAGCTGAGTTCAGTTCCAGGCGTCTGGGTTAGCTGAGCACGTATGAGTGAACTGGCTCAGAGAGACTAACATGATTTTTTTCTCTCCTGATGCGGACCAAAAATTCCTTGGAGTTCCTGAAAAACTTTGGAAAACTTCCCCAGCCCCACTATTCCATTCATGCAGCTTTTTTGGCTGCTCACATGCACTGTGGATGAAGTTGAGTTTTCTGTGGTTTTCCATTTCCCACTTCATTGCCTGACTCATTAAATAGCCAATGCCAAAATCCCTGAAATTCAAGGGCTGTAATACAACCTGTGCCACTTCACATTCAACAGCCTGCAACAGTCCATCTGCTTCACCAAACTCTCCTCCTTCCCTGTATTCTGTTGCCACCACTTGTTTCATACATTTCATTTGAGACCATATAAGATTTTAGCCCCTTTGTCCTGTGAGTAACCCCAGTGAAATCAGAAGAAAGCCAAAAAACCTTGCTGCCAGAATTTGGATATTCTGCTTTGATGGAAGTGAAAATTTTGCTGTTGTCCTCAGTGGATGTAGGATGAGCCTACATGTGATGGTGTAGGAAGGCTGCAGCTCATACCTCTGCCTCTGAGACAGTACATGTTTTGGGGACAACTGTTGTCTTTGAACACCTCTAAAATGACGATAAAGTTATTTGTCCATCTTTGAAAAGTATTTGCCTCCCTATACAGCAATATGAGAAGTGTAATTTAAGGTTGATCAAGTGAGAAGGATTTAATTTATTATGGTGTGGTACATCTGGACCAAGCACCCTGCCATCATTCAATTTGAATTCATGTCTACAAATGACATGACATAAATGGTACAAAGAATCAGCCCAATCAGAAAGGTATGCAGCTTGCAAATACCCATTTGGCTTGAAATATTGCAGGAAAATCAATCCAGGATCTCTACAGAACTGAATAAGAACACAAGTTACCAAATACATCTGATGTAAGTCCAACCTCCTCCTCTTGAGTTCAGCTGTCACTGACCTTTCAGCTATTATTCATCAATTTAGGAGGAAAAACTGAACCCAGGTTGTTTTCAAAACCTGTATGGTATTTCCAAACACTTCTGCCTTCCTGGTGATGATTATTATATGCTGTTCTAATTAAACAGCTTAATTAAACAGCTCCCATCACGAGAGGATAGGAGCACCAGAGCAGATTTATCGCTCTGGATTGCTTTCCTCAGCCACTGCTCGAAGCTGGGAGGCTGCAGCAGCGTTTTCTCCTTGGGCCTTCCAAACTGCAGGAGCAGAAATGCTCTGTGATTCTGAGTGAAATAATTTTGATGTCACAAGAAATGTCATTAAAACTGCTGCAGTCTTTTAATAAGCTCCTTCTTGGGAGAATGGATTTTCAGCCTCTTCGCATCAGCGCTCAGCAGAGTAACTACAGTGAAGCTTTGTGCCTGTGCCTCTGTTACAAAATCCACTTCTCAAGGGTTTATAATTACAACATACCTATAAAAATTTACTTTAGTCTGAGGCCCAGGATATAGTTTCTCAGACGGGGAGGAAATATTGCTGGCTGAACTCGGTTTAAATCAATTTTGAGTTTCAAGAATCCAAAAATAATAAGGTTTGTGGGTTTTATATGCCTTTTCTGTGGTTCTATAATTCAGAAAGAAATCACTTTGTAGAATAAAGTGTCATGTTTGTTTATAAAGCAGAGAGGGAGAAAAAATAACACAGATAAAACTTTTTATAGCGGCTGCTGAAAATTCTAAGAAAATAATTTTCTCAAAAGAATTTCCCAATAGTGTCCTCACACCCAAGCCTTGCCCCAAATAGATATGATAATACATATTGCAGGAACTCAGTGGGTTGTGGAAAGCTCTTTTAAACAGCTGGATAGTTTCTACATCAGGTGCTGCCTTGATGAAGATTAATCTGCTCTGTTCCCATATCCAGGAGAGGAGCAGAGTCACGGATGGGCAAAGATGCAAAAGGCCACGTTGCTGAGACACCCTGGCCCTGTGCTCACAGGTATTTACAGGGGGCTTGTGGGGCTGGTCACAGGCCACTGATGGGCTCAGTCAAAACTTACACTCAGCTGAGTCCAACAGGCATTTTCCTCATTCCACGTTACGGCAGTGAGAGGGAAAGCAGAATGTGCCCTTATAAAGATCGCTAATAAAAACATCAATAACTGGGCTGCACACAGCTGAGAGTCCCCATTTCTGCTGGCACTGCCAAATGTCTTGCAATATTTAGCCTTTGGCTTTTATCGATACAGAATATAATGGTGCTGCTAAACTGAAATATTGGTGAGGCGAGCAGAGCCCAGCAAACACAGGCAGAAAAAAAAACAGACACAAAACAAACCCCGTAAATCTCAGTGTAATATTTTTAATTTCACTTGGAATTCACAATCCAGTCAGTTTTATCCAATTGTTATTCAGTCTGTCAGCTCTTCCCTATTAGACAAAACATTCCAGTTCTCAATATTCTACTTCTGTATCAAATTCACAGGGTCATTTTTCACATGGCAAGCTGAGATTAAGGTGATATTAAACCACATCTCATACAACAACCAAAAGCATGCTGCAACAAAACACTAGCTGTTCTCCTCTTCTGGTGTCATTAAGGATGCCCTTTCTAGATATTTTGGTGGGTTCCTGAACATCTGCAGGTTTCCCATCCCCAGGGGATACTGCTATGATATTGCAGGCTTGGAAATTGAGTTTGGACCAGTAACACTCTATTTTTTCCATTAGCATAAAGCAGCAAGATTCAGATTTCCCATTTTCAGCGTAAAGCAGCAAGACTCAACCAGTCTGAGGGCCCATGAACAGGCAATACAAGGGGTACCCCCAAAATCTTCCAAAAAATACGCATTTGCCACAGGTGAGCTTTTTTTTTTTACATTTCATGGAAAGGAGGGGAAACATTTTTAACTAGTTTGGTTAAATTAATTATTTTAAGACTAGAACTACAACTTCTTTAAGTCAATCCATATAAGGAGAATTACCTCTTTTTGTGTTATTCCCACCTTGCAGCGTATCAAGTATCTCACTGCCACAAAATGACTGAATAAATGATTTAAAAAAAACCCAAAAAACAAAAAACAAAAAAAAAAAACACCTTATGAAGGGACATGGCTATAAATGCACTTGTCCTTCCTTCAACTTCAGGCTTTTAGCATTACTGACTCAGATCCCATATGTAAAGAAATATACTGAGTACGTGCGTGGGTATAAGAGGAAGTATGTATATCTTCCACACCTGGCTGACATCCAAATGTGTTCCTAAAAACTAAAGAAATTCTGGTAGTGCAGTGTGGGAGTGTGTAACTGGGGGAAAGGGTGGGCTCTAATGAGGAGCAGATAGTCCTCTGCACAGAGATGCTGTAATAAATTTGATGATGATGTTTTGCTCCAATCTAATGGTTGTCCAGGACTTTAAAAGCTTCATTTCTACGGCAGTTCTGGAAATCCTGGAGGAGATGCTGAACATAAGACAGATGGTTGGGTGATAGAATCTCAGCCCTCTGGTGTTGTACCATGTTTGGTCTCCTAACTAGCCCTGCAACTCAGTTCAGTCATGGCTGCAGGAAGAGGTGCTGTCTGCTGCTAAAAGCCATTAGAGATCAGTTTTTACAGTGAATTTGGACTGAACCCATCAGGGCTTAACTATACAACCATGTTTTCTGCAACAGCACAACAAAAACAGACACAGGAGCAATGTCAGAAAACTAATCACTTGCTATAGACCCATGGCATAAAGCAATCAATACACCACGAAACCTCACTGCTTGACTACCATCTCCTTTCAATATTTTCTTTTTAAATGTCATGGCAAGCTAAGCAGCCTGGTTTTTCTGAGTGAGCGTTTAGAAATACATTTTTCTTCCCTATTAGGAAATTTCTCGTGACCGCTCCTGTGCTTCCCTTCCTCTGCAGTTTAGTTGGCAAAACAAAAGAGATATTCACCCATATTAAAGGAGTGCTATGCAATGGTCCATTGCAAGAGAATTCAGGGAGAAAATTTAAAATAAAAAAAAAAATAAAAATAAAAAAACCACACCTGTGAGAAAAGTAACCAGATGACAGATACACTTCCCAAATGAGGAAAAGTGAGATTCTCACTGGCCTTTTCCCCAGGGCAGCCCTAAGCCAGTAGTTTTTCCCATTGTTTTACAATATCACTCCACTGCTTCTATCCTCCTTTTAGACCCTGCAGTTTTTTGGCCAGCATTGCATAAGGTCAGGGAGGTTCATAGGGTCAGCTTTTCTCTGCTCTGCAAGACTTTCTGACAGTGATTTTTTTTTTCCTTTCTCTCACTCACGTAGTTTTGCAATGAAATGTTAACTTGTAACCCATAAATCCAGTTACTTTCAAATAAGTTTCAGATGGCCATCAGGACTCTAAGGGACATATTAAAAAAGAAATAGATTTTTTTCTGGGTTTGTCCAGCAGCATCCAGGACTCATAAAACTGTATTAAATATCAGCTTCACTTTTTATAATACTGCAGTGATGAAGAACTAGTTCAAAATTGATTTATTGATCCTAAAAAGAGAGATATATAAGGTTATTAAGTTGATACGCCAATATGTGCAAAATCTATTATCCGAGCTTGTTAACATTCATGTGTTGGTTAACAGTGGATATAAGAAGGACAAGGCAGACCCCTCCCCTCTGGAACAACTGCTCACAGACAAGAATTCAGCACTATGCCTTCTGAAGGGTATCTACATCCAGGCTGGAGTCACTGGGAAACATCAGTTGATGTTTAGTCCCTTCCAAAATTAAGTCATATATTTAGTTCATGTTCTGAAATTTGGATTCCATTTTTCCAGTTTTAGTGTCTATAGTTGTACCAGGATTTTACATATATGTCTTAAACATTTGGCTATTTTCCTATGAACTTACTTGTCAGGATAAGAAGTGCATGTTCACTGTGTTGAAAATCAGCCATGAGCCAAAGTATGGATTTAAGGACTGTTGGATGTGCAGCTACGTGTATATTCACAGAAAAGTGTTTCACTTCACAGATGTAAACGAAATCCTTTTTCAGTCAGAGAAAGCAAGGCTCTTGTGGCCCTTCATTTTGAACCCATTAGAGTTTTCAATAATTTATTCACACGTCGAGTTTCTGTCGCAGTGGGTTTGCTTTTGTCACATCACCTCAATTTTTCTAATGAGTTGCTAATGAGAGGTCAATTACTTATGGAAATTAGAAAAACATTCATTGAGGAACTGCACTGAGGTAAAGTGTGCTAGCTCATAACGTTATGATAAAAATCATTACAGCATTAATGAATATTTTACTTCTTTTTCGTGTTACAGCTTATTTCCCAACCTACAAAATGGCCTTAAGACGATTTCGAAATGAACATGAGTAACTGTCCTAAAAATGCCACCATATTGGATTTCTGATAACTGCAGAAGAATATCTTTTTGCTTTTGTTATCAAAGGTTTGCTCATGCATTAACATCTTGCTGTGAAACCTTCAGCTGATTGGAGCAGCGGTGTTAGGAACGCCAGATTTTTCACGGTGAGTCAGAACAGTGATCTGACTTCTACCCTGGCTCTGTTGCCAGGCACTCTGGGGGGAGTTGGGAAATGGGCATCCTTCAAAGCACCCGGCCAGCTGGATCATATCCCAGCTGGTGCTTGTAAATAGCCCTCCTGACCCCAAGGTATCCAGCAGCACTGCAGGAAAAGAGCCAGAGCCTGCAGCACTTCATCCTGACCCCAGTGTCAGTGAACTCCACCCATCTTCTCAGTTAGAGACCGTCAGGAACTGGTGGCAGGTAAGAAGTTAAAACATTCTCTTCACAATTCGCCTTCTTCCTGGGCACCTGTTTCGTGCTTTTTAAAGGTCTTGAATGAAAGCTATAGAAACAGAAGAGGCAAAAAGAATTCAAGGGACCGAGAGGGATCGTGGGTTATTTGCAGTACCATGCAATTAAATTTAGAGGCCAGGGACATAATTCACTGCTGAAATCCAGCTCTGCGCTGTTGTAAGTTATTATTTCAGAGCAGAAGCTGAAATGGCCAGAGAGGGGAAAGTGTACAAGCAGAAGTATAATTGGACTTCAGTATTTCATATTGATACCCTGAGACTTCCACTAAGCACTGTTTCAGAGTCTGACCAGGGTAACACTGGAGTGTAAGATCTCCCATATTCAGGCCATTAGATTATTCTGTTTCCCCTGCAGGCACTGTAAATCAAAAGCAAAAGACACCCTGTTATGTTCTACAAGACAGTTTTGTTGGCCTTTGTTTCCAAACACATTCTGAACACACATGTTTTTTATGTGAGTCCCATTTACTTCAGCTTTTCTGTTTCGAATACAGATTTAAACTGGGGGGAAGTGAAGGAAAGGAAAAAAAAACCAGACCTCAAGAACAAGCAGCTATACACAGAGAAGGAATGTGGCAGGTGGTTAAAAAAAAATTAATGCATCATGATGTGGATGTGATTCTCTCAGTTTCTAAAGAATTACAAGGTCTTTGTCCCATTGAACCAGGTTCAGTCTGGATTTAGGTGAAAACCCTGCAGTTATTTGACTCTGCTGTGTTCAAAGCCCATCATTTCGGTGCACAGAAATCTATTGAGTGTATTAAGAGGTAAATCAGTTGGTCCAAAGTACAGTGCTGCCACTTACTCTTAATATCACCTTGGGTTGGACTCACATTTATGTCCCTAATTTCCTCTGCCTTCCCTCTCCTTGGAAAGATAAACATGTGAACAACAACGAAGTATCTGACTACTAATCGAAAGCAATATAGTGCTGCACAGATCAGCTTCATGGTGGAATAAAGAAAAAGTGAGCGTGATCTCTTCATATCATAGGCTGTATGTTGTTTTCAGGAGCGTTTCTGTCAGGCAGTGATGAGAGGCTGAGAACAAAGTGAACAAAATTTCCTTTTACTGCTTAAAAATCCTCAGCTGGTTCGCTGTAGCACAACGCTGTCTCTTTAAACAAATAGCATGGTTAAAAATGCCACCTTATAATTCAACAACCAACTCCAAAAATGACAGTTTAATCAATCAGAACCAATGCTCCTGAAAAAGAGTGGGGGAGGAGGGAAGAAAAGGAAAAAAAATCCTAAGGCTTTCATGCAATGCGAGTGGTTGAAACTATAAAAAGGTTCAATCACTGTAGAACAAGCCTGGAGCATCAATGTTTATTAAAGTCAGGGGAGCCATTTATTGACCTGGGAAACAGCAAAGCACCAGCAGCACTGCTGGATTGCATTTTTACAGTTACCAAATGGAAGGCGATATTTTCCTTTTCTCTTTTAATTGTGATTCCATCAAATCCAAAAAGTTGAAAGCCTCCTGATTTTGTAAAGGAAAGCAAAGAGGAGGACGCTCCACTGTGTTCTTCAGTCATTCTCTCTGTTCTGACTCCTGGCGTGGGGATATATCAAATCATTGCAAACCAAGATCAAATTTTTAAGCTCAAATTTTTTATCTCACCCACATGCCAGCAGAATGACAGACTGGTGTGTGTTCCCACCACCACTTCAGGTCATGGCAGAAGACAGGGAGCTCCCACTGTGAAGCTGGTTGCTTCTGTAATCAAAAAGGAACTACTGTATTTATTCACACAAAGGTCACCCTGCCACGGGGACAGCCAAAAGCACTCAGAGTGAATTGTCTTCTCCTAACCCGACAACAGACATTTCTCCAAAGACACATCTTGATTGTTCTCGGAGGTTTGTAACTCTGTTTTGCTCCAAACACATTTTTAAGACACGCCTTTCCACGCTGCACAGATTGTGAACCACCTAAGGCTATTAAAAGAAAGCATCAGCAACATGAGTTGTGTTTAGTTGGCTTGGTGTAAGGTTCGAGATACCCATTTTCCACTAAAATCACAATACTATGAGAATATGAAGAAATAAAAGGTTACAGAAAAAGTAAGACACGAGTTCCCTCAAATTAGATCCCATTGGCGTGAAATTAGTTCACAGCTGTAACTTGTGTTGCTCTAAGAGAGATTATGCCTTAAATAATGTTAATGACAACTTTGATTTGACTTCTCTAATGACTAGAGGGAGAAGGGACCACATTTCCCTTATATTTTTTATCTGCTTGTTTAATGAACAACCTTTGATGAGATGGATCTCCTTTCCCCCAAATTAATTCCCTGAGTATTTTTGTTTTGGAAAAGAAATGGATTTCCAGGTTGAAAGTGGAGCTGCTGTGCAAAAGTCAGTGCTGTGAGAGAGGTGTCTAATTGCCATTTACAATGACCCTCAATTCTTCTCTAAACACAGCATCTCTCTTACCTCTCCTCCTCACCCTGGCTCTGCCTTACCAGCAGGAGTATTTACAGGGCTGGATTCTTTTCTGAGTTGCCTCCACCACCACCAGTAAATCATAAGAATTTCTCCTATAATCAATGGAGTGTCTTCAGATTTACCAGACAGTATAATCTGGTCCACGAGACAGCTGATTGTTATCTATAACCTCCCCAACCAATTCAAGTGATGGGAGACGCAATCCAAAAATTTCCTTTGGACTTCTTTACTGCCAAAATAGATCAAATTCCGTGGCAGCCTTTTTACAATCTCCACTTTTCTAAATAAACATCACAGAGCCTATATAATGCCTTTACTGCAAAGCACTTCTCCCTGCCTGTGTGGAGGCAGGTTGTTGGCTGATGTGCCGACACACAAGACAAACAGTGGCAGCACTTCTTTGCAAACTCGTGGCGAGGCATCAAGCCATGGGGTGCAAGGGGGCTCACACTGTGGATTTTGAGTTCTCACTCACCAGGGAGCACCAGGAATAACTCTCATGGTCAGATGGACTGAAAACCCCTTGCACTCTCCCCCTCCCAGTTAGACGCTGCATGGTGCCACAAATTATTAGGCCCAGCTCCCAGAGAGCTGCTGGTATGATGCTCCTTCACAACAAAGACATCAGGCAGCTGATGTGTGCTAGGGCCTAATCCCAAACGGGCTGTAGGCAGTGCCTGCTGAGAGGTTGTTGAGCTGGGATGTTCTCTGGGCAGGAAATAGGGACAGGAACAGCTTTTACAAAGGGCACCAAGCAAATCCAGGCACTGCCATAGCTCAGTGGTTGCAGAAGTGCTGAGGAGCCTGCAGTCATGTATTTAGAAGGAATCATTCAAAGTATGTTCCTGGACTGTAAATGAACTGAAACTGCTCAGAAAAGCCCTGAGTGACACTGAAGGCCGTGCAATTAAACACAGGGCTCTGATTTGCAATGATCAACAAAAAGCAAATACATTATTAGAATGCATGGCAAATAGAAAATAATAGCGAAAACGGACAGCTTATGACTGTACTGTGCCATTATAATAATTAACAGCTTTTCCCTATTGGTTTGTTCACTAAGATTCAAACATATTCATTCTTTGATGAACATTTGTATTCAGAAAATGGCAAATTTCTTCCCAGCCTTCTTTTGTTGGGAAGGGTTGATAGCTGTTAATGAGAAAGGGAACAGAGAAGGAGCTGAACAGGATAGTTCCCACACTCACAAAGACACTTTCTCACTGGGGCCTTGAATTTCAGAGCAGCTTCAACTCATTTACAGAGCCTGGGAATGAAAGTGCCTTCCCTACGTGAAAATTAAATATATTCTTGCAGTGTTATGACTTTGCCTTGAAGCATTTTTTGCTCTCTGTTTTTTTCACATTTCTGGTGAACCAACTCCTTGAGTTAACCCACTGAGCTTTACTGTTTAAGAAGGATGTCTGCATGTGGCTGATTCTTCCTCCTTTCCCCCTGCAATCAGGTTTTGCCCTTCATTATACCTTTCTGTGGACTCTATTAGAATGCGCAGAGTTCTTCAAGCTTTGACCTATATCTTGCATATACAGGAACTTTTCTCCCTAGATTGCCTTTTGGAGCACACCAGTTCATTAAAGTTTTGAACAGTGAACCCGCGCTGTTATTGCTTTATCACCCGGTTTATGTACCAAATGTCAAAACGGGCATCAGAAATCTGATTTATGAGGGTATATAGAGAAATTGTGGTACCCTGCTTGTGACTGGGAGTCAGCTGGCATTTTTTTTTTTTTTTTTAGGATTTCCTCCTCGGCTCCCAGGGCCCAGTCTGGCAGCCCAAAAGACAGTGAATTCACAGATCATGATTCAGGGGCTAACGAAGCTTTGAAGCTTTTTATAGTATCTTTGAATGTATGTGCTTTCCAGTTTTAATCACATTTGACCATTTTTTGACTGGTGGGGGTTTTATTGCAAGTCAAAGCCGGGACTGGGTGTAAAAAAATGAAAGCTAAACAAGTCGAGCAGCCTCAATGCAAGACAGATTTTATATATACACTCTTTTTCCTTGTCTTTGAACTACCAGAAAACCACGGATGAAGCCACAAACTGGCAGCACCACAAGCGCGCATAAGACATCTCGGGTTTTCCCTCCTAATTCACACCGAGGTGGATCTACGCCCTGGGCACACCCCCAGGGTCTGCCTCAGAGAGAGGGAGCCGCCAAGGTGTTACTTTCACGGCCGGTTTCTCCTCGCCCGTGCCGTGGGCAGGCCCCGCTCCCCCGGCCGGAGGTGGAGCCTCCCCGCGCCGCCCCCGCCCCTGGCGCGGCCTGGGCGCTACGCGAGCGCGGGGATCCGCCGCGGCCTGCGGGCCGCCATGGCTGCCGAGGTGAAATCCAAGCTGTCCAAGAACCTGCTGCGCATGAAGGTGAGGGGGGAAGCGGGGGAGGCTTCACCCTGAGCCCCGCGCGGGGGTGAGGGGAGGCTGGGAGCGGCGGGATGGGGGCGGCGGGCCCGGGGAGGGGGTGGGTGTCCCCCGGGCGAACCGCGCTGGTTTGGGGCATTTCCCGTGCCCAGCCCGCTGTGCCAGGCCCCCATCGGTGCCTTCCACGTTTAAAATCCACTTTATCGGTGGTGGCCGGCCCAGGGTTCTGGGCTGCTCCCCCCTTCCAGCTCCCCCAGCGAGAAATCGCTGCTTTGAACGCTGGCGAGGGGTCTCGGGGGGTTATGAACTGCGGGGCTCGGACCGGCAGAGCAGCTTCGTGATTCCAGCCAAAGTGCCCCTTCCAGAGCCACCTCCGGGGCACCTTTCGAGAGGGCCTTTCTTCCATCTGGCTGCTCTGGGTTGCTTTTTCTGAATATAAATTATAAGGCTTGCCCCACCACCACGTGGAAATTAAAATAGTAATGCTGCTTGCTTTATTTGGGAGTGGGGCCTTTAATATAGGGCGGGGGAAGTTTCTTTTTCCTTTGTATTGTGTCCATTTTTTCTCACTGTTTCCATTGCTGATGAAATCCCCAGCCTGAATGGCAGCGTTAACCTCTTTTCCCAGTTTATAAATGCGAAGAATCTTGGTAACATCCTGGCTTGCCTGTTACTCTTGGAATTGTGAATCTCGTGTCACCAGTGTGAAATTGTTCTGTGCTCACTGGCTAATGGATTCTGCTTCACACAGTGTACTACAGCTCCTAATTCAGTAGAGTACATTCTCCTCTGATTGATAGTTCTTTATTGCTGGAAAACAACCAGTAATAGTGGAGTTCCCATTATTTTTTTTTTAATGATAATATCCATTCAATTTTTATAACTGAATATGATGGGGCCTTTGTGGCTTCTTGCTTGTGGTGTTTTATTTAACCGTTTTTTCCCCACATATATATATATCGGGCTATATTTCACATTCTGGCTGAAAAGAGTTTAGTTGACATCAGTTTAATTTTTACCATGAATTGTACTCTGCTGCATTGAAACGATGGAATATTTACCCCAATTAATAGATGGTGCTAATGAAAGACTAAAACTTGTATGCAGAAGGGATGGAACACATCTTGCCTCCTCTCAGAAGGGAGTAGGTGTTGAGCTGAGGTAGTCTGAATGTCACACTACTGGCTCTTATAACCTGGATTGCAGCATCATTATTTTTTCCTATTTTTATATAGTACTCTCTTGAAAAATAAAAATTTTTACTCCTGTTGCTTGCCAGTTTATTAACCCCCTGGAGATTTCAAAAGCAGGTTTTCAGACTTCCTTCCATGGAAGGCCGTGAAGAACCAGCCTGTGACATTTGCAGGTTTACAGTCCAGGCAGGAGTAACCAGCTTTGAAGAGAGGAGTGGGTTTTGAAAAGGTCGTACACGGGCCTTGCATTTAGCACTTCCCTCCTGCAGATCTTCTTGTTTACAAATGTTTTAATTAAGCCTTTAGCAGCTGCCTCTGCAGGTACTGCGAGGAGGGGTGAAGTGGCACCCAGAGGTGACCTGGTCAGGGGCAGTGTTGTGAGGACCATTTACAGTAAATATTGGGCCACATAAGGATGGCTCACACTTTTACACCATTTCATCCAGGTCCCATTGCTTGGGGAAACTAATCCAACCAGCCACTCAGCTACTGACTTACTTTGTGTCTAGCCCAGTGAGTATGTATTTAATTCATCTCTCTGTGTTTACATTTTAGATAAACATGACCACATACATTTTAACTAGTTACTCCTGTAGTAATCTTTAGGAACATGATCTTTAAAATGTAATGTGAAATGATTATTTAATTGGGTGCTTGTAGCAGATATTTCTCCTGTTGAGATTTCTGACTGGCTAACCAATTTCCTTGAGCAATGTGGTTTTCCACATGATAGATTCACTTATTTTCCTCAAGAAGATACTGTAATTTTAATTGGAAAGCTTTGACACATTTTGAATCGACTCAGAAAACAGAAGTCAATTTTTCTTGCATTAAAGATCTTGTACAGTGGATGCAAATAGAAATATAAATGTAAAATGAGATGTTAGCTCTGTTGGCTTTTACTTCAGAGTTTGGTTTGGTTAGCTTGGGCATTTTGTAGGGACTGAAAAGATGTGTGGGGTTTATTAAATACATATATTACACATCTGTGTTACCTATATATTTTAAATAAACTCAGCAATGCAGGGTTTTGTGGGAGGAAGGTGTTTTGTGATGCCTTCTGGGGCTAAACTGTACTGGTAGCCTTGCCTCTATCTGAGAATTACATTCCTATAATTCCTATAAATGTATACCTGTGACAGATACAGCCACTCAAACATTTTCTGTAGATCCTAAGGGAGGTCACAACCTCCTAGGTGGGATGTGAGAGCACAGGGATTGTTTCTGGAATATTGTGAAGAGTTCTGGTTTTTTTCCAGCTTGTTTCTTTAAGGTTGTCACTCAGTTCAGGCACCTGGCTTGAGACAAATGGAAATTACAGCAGTTGTTTCACAGACCTGAGGTCTGTATTTCTGTGCTCTCAGCAGTTTTTCGTAGGCTGTGACAGATTTCTTCTTCTATTCCCAGCTGTTGAGAGGTCACTGTCCCTACCTGCCTGTTCCCATCTCCTGACAGGGGTTATCACCAAGGAAGGGATTGACGGGAATGTCCTTGTATTAGGCAAAAATAGCAGTCTTGCCCTAAACTTTATTATTGGTCTCAGCTATTTTGGCAGACAGGTGCTTATATATCAAGTGGTGCTTTGGTGGATCGTCATTGAGAAGTGAAGAGCTGGTAACATCTTCCTTTAGCACAGACTTGATTCCATAATCTGGTTTCAAAGTCTCCGTTATTTTTTTTCCACTTCCAAAGGCAGGTTTGCACCTTCAGAGCTACAAATGCAATCCGGTTCATTAAATTAAATTAAATCTGAGAAAAGAAGAGGCTGGTTGAAAGTACAGGTGTTTCAAAAAAAGGACAGCCTGGTTATGACCTACCTCTAGCTCTGAGTTGTGTGGGTGGAGCTGGTTGCTGATGTGCAGCAATAACTTCAACACCATTATGTTCTCTTTGGCCTTTGTTGAAAGATTAGAAAAACCTTAGCAAAGTTACAGAGTTGTGACAAATCAAATCCATCAAAACCAACCAGGAAAGATGTTTCTTTATCTGTAAGTGCAGATGTGACTGACTATTGACTTGCTGTGATCAGCAGCTGTTTAATTTTCCATGGCCTGTTTGCCCAGACTTAGACCAAACTCAGAGAAAAATAAAAAAAAAGCATTTACTTTTTATCAACTGCTAAATATTATGTAATGACTAGTTGCCATCATAAAATTATTGCATGTTCAGAACATACTCATGGTGAAAAAAACTGAAGCTGTGTGTTTATGTGTCTTTTTTTTTTTGTAGTTCATGCAAAGGGGTTTGGATTCACAAACTAAAAAACAACTAGAAGAGGAAGAAAAGAAGATAATTAGTGAAGAACACTGGTATCTTGATGTACCAGATCTAAAGGAAAAAGAGTAAGCTGTAACCTTTTGTACTTCTTATCATCATTGGATTGTTTTGAAATGGAAATAGTATATTTGTATTTTTTTTCTATAAAATAGATATTATTAATGAACAGTTAACAGAAGCAGAAACAGTGACAGACTGGCATTACAACTTTATTTCTTACTTTCAGGGCTGTTCTCAAGGTTGCCTATTGTAATTTGACCTACTTTCAATTCTTGTGTGTGTTGTTTTCTTTCACTCACACATTGTTCTGGATGCATATAATTAGTTTCTTTCAGTCAGGGACCTATTCATTCATTGCTGCTTTTTCCCTTCATTTGGAAAAAAAAAAAAGAAGTTTGAAACTTCGTGTTTGTAAATTCAGCTCCAGTCACACGGTTTAAGTTCATTCAGGACAGTTCTGTCTCCTTGTGTCCAGCTCACTTCAAATCCTGTTTTTGAAATAGAAGAGATAATGGCAAAAATAAAGGAAGGCTTAGCTAACAAGGAAGAAAATGTCCTGCTCTTTAGAAACGTGCTTCAAATAGCAGGAAAACCACTTTTAAAACTGCTTGGGTCTCATCCTTTCACAAGTGTAAAAAAAATTCCATTGAGGGAGAACATACACAATTTTGAAAAAGCTGGGGCCCAAGGAATTAACTGTAGTTGAATGAGGTCATTGATAAACTCTTTTCCATTGCTCTTGGTGGATGTGACAAAAAGGTATTTGAGCTTCAGTTGCAGCAAGGAAGGTTCAAGCTGGACATTGGGGGAATTTTTCTAACAATGAGGCTATTGAAGCTCTGGAATAGATTGCCTGAGGAGACACTGGATTCTTCATCACTGCAAGTCCTTTGAGGACAGGTTAGGTGGACCTCTGCTGTTCATGGTACATGTCTAACTGATACTGCCTTGAGGCAGGAGAATGAGCTTAATCTCTTCAGCCCAACTTCCTGTGATCCTGAGAGTTTGTTTCACATGGGAGATGAAGAGGATGAGGGAACAGGTACATACATGTGTGAGGAAAAGAAGGAGGGAACAATTCAGGGAAATACTTTTATCTGACACGTGTATTATGAACAACTCAGGGTCATGTTTCTTTTCTCACTCCATGCTCATTAGAGGAGGAAAAAAGGAGGGAGAAGGGGGAAATCTGTCCCTGCTGAACAGAGAATGACAGTGTTTTATGTCCTGACAGACTCAAACTAATGCCAGGTCTAACGGCACAATGAAAAATTAATTAGAAGCTTTTGCTGGTATAGTAATGCCACCTGGAGAGTGATACTTATGTGGTATTTTTATTCTGGGAAAAGTATTAACGTAGGTGGAATCATACCAGCAGAGAGTGCTTTTTGTCAGGAGAGTTAATTTTGCATGTGGAACTGGCACAGCCTTACTGGCAAAAAGGATTCCTTTGCACTCCAAGCTCCTTTTGCTGAAAGATTTATCAAAACAATTAAGCTTCGGAAAGTGCTTGATGGTATAAAATACACTGTGGTTTTGTTTATTTGGGGGGGGGGGGGGGAGGCAGCAAATCCTTTTTGCATTTGTTTAATTTGATTATTTTGAAGTGCACCATTTGACCAATTGCTGGGTTTGGGGTTTTGTGCAGGAGCTGTATAATAGAAGAGAGAAGCTTTGTGCGGTGTGAGGATCTGGTTTATGGCAGAATGTCCTTCAAAGGATTCAATCCAGAAGTCGAGGTACTGTTTAAATGCCCTGGTTTGAGGGGGTCTCGCATGAGGATTGAAGCCCTTGGGGGTGGGGATTTGGGTGTTCACACTGCATCCTGTTTGGCCTTTGCAGCGCCTTCCATAAATCCTCTCATGTGCAGGAACTCCATGATTCAGTCCAAAATGTTGGATCAATGCAGCATCTGGTAAATGGAAGCTTTTTATCTCCCTGTGTTGGTAGTCAGTAATTGCATGACTCCTGCAGATTTTCTCTCCCTGAAGTGAGGAAACCATCCCACATGCTGCTCACCAAAACAAAAGCTCACTTTTCCTCCTGACATTTAATGCAGAGTCCCATCTACAAGCATTCAGCCCTCTTTATTCAACGCTTGCTTGTGTAAGGTCTTAGAGTTCCAAAGTAAAAGTGCTGGGAAACAGAGTCTTTAATTTCTTTCTGGAGTGATTCGTGCTGGTAGAACTCCACAGGGGCAGTAATAAAAAGGATACCACTGAACTGAAGCAAGAAAATGAAGGTGCAAAGACTAAAAGGTTTGCAGAAGGCTATGCAAGATGATTTACTAGGGCATTCTTTTAGTTATTTTGAACTTGCTGTCCCTGTGACTCAGCATCTGATTGCTTCATGGCTTTAAGTGTGAATCTTTGCAGGTATTTTTCCCCTCTTAACAAAAAACTGTTTCAAGGACTATGTGGTAACTTCACAATGAGAAATTAATTATGATCTAATTCTCTGGTCTCCTGAAGATGTCTGGAGTGCCCCTTAGGATGTTTGAGTACTACAAGACGCTGAAAACACTCCCTCTGTGTTGCCTCTTTTCTCAAAGGCAGACTCTAAGCTCAGCTTAGCAGCAGACAGGCATGTTGCCTCTTCTTCATCAGTTTTTATAACAATATGCTCAAACCTGGCCAGACACAGTAAATAATTGTAAAATTTCATTCTTAGCTTTTATGTGCTTCTCCCACCTGTGAATTTCAGCACAGTTGCCATTGTGACATGGTTACATATTTAAGCTATTTCTTACCTCATTTTCAGAAGTTAATGATCCAAATGAACTCCAAGTGCAAGGAAGAAGAAATTGAAGTGGATGATAAAATGGAGGCTGATGTGTCAGATGAAGAAATGGCCAGAAGGTAAGTTATATTTTATGACATAATGAACACTAGCTAGGAATGTGATTTGTTACTGTATTATGTGTGGGGAAATAAAACCCAAAAAAACCCAAAAAAAAAAAAAAAAAAAAAAAAAAAAAAAAAAAAAAAAAAAAAAAAAAAAAAAAAAAAAAAAAAAAAAAAAAAAAAAAAACCCAAACCAGACTGTACAGAACTGATTTTCCAGGAATGCTGGTTTATATTCAGTGGAATCTCCATCACTTCTGGGGATAAAATAACTTCTGCCCTTTGATATCCAGGTATTCTATGCTACTTCCCTCCTTGTTAGCAATTGCTAACAATTCAGGGTGTCAGAATGAATAATGACATAATAGGCCATCATGTAATACTTGTGCTTCTCGGGCTTTTAATGACCAGGGTTTTTACACCACTTGAATTGGTGATTAGATTTATGATTTGCTCCATTGAATTCTTTTCCAATTTTAGTAAAAGGTGTAAAATTTTTTATTCTCTTTACAGATACGAAACATTAGTGGGAACAATAGGGAAGAAATTTTTGAGAAAGAGAGACCAACGTGTACTCAAGGATGATGATGATGAAGATGGTGAAGTTGATGAAGATAGGAATAGTAACATAATACCTAGGAAAAAAGCTAAGAAAATGTTCTTAAAACCTCAGGATTAATGTCAGCTGCACAAGTGGAACCAATAGAAATGTTACCTAATGCCTGCCAAACACGAACTGGAGGTTGTTTGGAGATTTTGCTATTTGTAAACCTGTTCTGTTCTCACTGAAATGTCAGCCATCCACGACAGACATTTTTCGAAGTGGATGTGTCACAATGGATGTTATACATCCTTTCCTCCCTCAGCAGCTTTTAATGTGCGGGGCACCGACCCCACCAGTCTCTTTAAATGTTGTGCACAACCAGATCAGGTATCTCATGCAATGGAGAGCACTGTTATTTACAATTTAGGCTAACATCTGAAAGAACTATTCAAAGTAAAGATGAGCTGTGTCCAATTCAGCAAGGCAGTTCAGTTTCCACTGCTTTCTTTATAATGAAAATGAAAACCTTTACTGTCATCAAATTGAAAAAAGTCAGCAGAAACATGGGGGTTTTGTGATTTTTTTTTTTTAACTGTGCTATAAATAAGATGGGAAAAGAACAGAGAGATAAAATCCACCTTATTGAATTTTATTTTTTATAAAGTTTATTTAAAAATAGAGGATTTTGTAGTGCAACTTTTTTTTATAGAGCAAGCCAAATATTGGGCAACGTTTACAATTTGACATTTGAGCAGATTGTGAGTCTTAGTTTCTGTCTTCTAAAAGAAGTTTGCTAATCTTGCCTCTTTTTCAGCAAAAAAAAATTCAATCTTATAATTATCCAAGTCTTGTCGTAAAAGCATAATAACGGCTTCTGAAACATTCCTGAGAGCTGAATAAAAACTGTGGGGGTTTTGTGCCTAATGATTGTGGTTTAGCTTATTTAATGTTAAAAAAAAATGATGCTTCCTACAGTCTGATATAAGAAGTGATCCTGTTTTGTGCTGGCCACAGATGTCCCAAATACTCTTTGAGTGCAGTGATTTGTTCAGCGTGTGATGAAGCCACCTGAAGTCATAGTAGGAGGAAACATCATGTCCTTTGGTCAGTCAGTGCTCTGGGCCTACTGAAAAATGTCAGTGTGGTCTTTCCTAAAATCATAGCAGTTCTCTGTGAAATGCCTTTCAAGATAAAATATTGCTATTGCTGCATTTCCTCAGGATGCCTTAAGTGACTCTCTGGAGAAAGAGGAATGGGTTAAATTGAAGTGAGGAGTGGCCATTCTGTCATGGACACAAGAGGCTTTTTTTTCTTCTTTTTTTAGCAGCTCAGTGAAGCAAGACATGAAACTCAATTATTTAAAGAAGGAGACACTGTGTCCTGCTGTATTTTGCATGTGATATATGAACTATAATCTATATATCAGGAACACCTCATTAGATATTCAAGATGGATCACACATGGCAAGAGAAATATACTTTTAACCTAGTAAGGAGACCTCATGCAGGTGGAAAGGCTGTGATTCATGATCTGAGATAGTTTTTCAGAGCTAATTAAATGCTACTGGTTCAATTACTTAAAACCTGATCATATATTATTGCTAGCTGAAAAGAAGTTAATGATGGCAAGACATTTTTCTTCCCATGCAAGACGTGACCTGAGCTAAGAAATGATTTATTGTTGGTCATCACAAGAAAAACTTGGAATATATCCCATTATTCTTTTGTGCTTATTAGGAGGAAAATGGTTCTTCTCTCTCTCACTGAGCGCGTTTCTTGAATGGAGAGCGAATTTCTGCATGGCTGTGCTGGATAGTTGAGGGGTGAGGTGTGTTCTAGTGAACCACCAACCACCAGGAGATGTCACTGCAGTTGCATGGCCTGAGAGACAGTGGGCTGGGGAGGTTTCTGATGGTGCAACATGAAGGAGTTTTGGGGTTATTTTGACAATGAGAGTGTCTCAGATGAGCTCCACGTGAAGTCTGCCTTGGCCAAGGCTCCGGGCAAGGAGCTCTCCTGGATTGCAGCGTCCTGTCCAGTCCAACAGGGGGTAATTTTGAGCAGTTAAAGGCTGTTCTGCCACATGTTGGTCCTTAATTTCATGTCATTTCCCCAGGGACAGCTGGAAAGGTGAGTGGCATGGTGCCTGAATAAGCACTGAGCACTTAGGAAGCTAAGCAGCTTCCTAGAAAATCCATGATTTTGGAATTGAGAGAGGGGGGAGGGTAGTTCTGCTCTTTCCTAAACATGCTCAACACCAACTGTGAAGAAATGGTAGATTTCAATTTATTGTCTTTAAATCTGGGGGCTTTGCTGTTCACATTTAGCTGGTGGCTCAGTGAGCTACTGAAATGCTACAGTAAGACCAGCCTCTCATTTTTAGCACAATCTTTTATTCATGGGGAGTTTGTAAAATGTGCCTTTAAATACACCATCCATAGTGCATTATTGTGAGCAAGACAAGACCATAATCAGCCCTGCATGACTTTTTAAATGTACTCAGGTGCCCAAAGTTGCAAGCAGGTGTATTATAATGGGATCTTCTGAAATGCCTGTCTACATTTCCATTTATATAAATACATATATATATATATGTATTTATTTAAGTCTGATTCTAGCTTCCTACCCAAGGTGGAAACATTCTGCTGCACAAAATCTGTGCTTGAACTACTCTTGATAGAGATGTAAGTGTAGCACTGAAATATTCATAAAAAGAACCTACATTAATTCCAGCTTTCTTGGTGCTGACACAGACTCAAATGCATTTTCATGTGCAAGTTCCTAAGCTGTAGAACTTTCCCACGTGGTCGTGTTTCTAAATGAAAAGTGAGAATAAAAGTTGGGTAAGTAGTGTTTTTATTAAGGAATGTGGCTCCCTGCAAAATGTAGCTGGTGAAGTGTTACGAGACACCAGAGGTGTTTGTGCCTGCGACACTGAGGTACCTGTTGGAGTGAACAAAGCAGAGTGGGGGTGTAGTTGGTGCTCACAGTTTAGTGTTAAGTCTGTCCCTTGTCAGGTGAAGTTTGGTCCTTTGGCAGGCTGATGGTCTTTATTTCTGTAATAACTGCTAAAGTTGGAACCATGGAAGTACTGAGAAGTAAAACTCCGTCTTTTTTGCTGATGTTTCTCATTTTACTTTTATTCTGCTTAGTATTGGATCTTAAAATGTCCAGGACCAGAGTCCAACTGAAGTGAGCCATCCTGTGTCCTCGCTTTAGTAATGCATGAACTGATTAAACTTTGGTTCTTCGGGGAGGGGCAGGATGTTCAGTGGTGCCATGGAGTTTGAACCGTGTTTCTTCTGTCCTGTGTCTTGTTTTCTAATCAGACACTCCATTATGCAATGCTACAATGGCTGTCATTGCCACTGGGCATTGCCTGTGTGTGTAATGGGCAGCTGGGCTGGGATTCTGGGACTTAATCCAGCATTCAGACTTAAAAAAGAAATTGTCTTTCTCTTAATTGGAATACCCTACTTTTAAATTGTATTTGGAATTAGACAAGTCTGGGGGCACAGGGGACGTTTCTAAGCATTTGTTTTGCTTCATTTCAACAACAGTCCACAACTAGAACTGCAAAATCATTTAGGCTCTTATTAAACCCTTCTCAGAGAGTGTTAATAAAGCAAAGTGGTGGTGAAGGATGTAACACATCCCACAGTTTCTTCCACATGTGAATGCGAGTTTCTGTGAGAGCTGGTGTTTTAAGGACTTGGGTGATTCCTTTCTTTTCAAGCTGGGAGAACATCAGCTTGTACAATAATGCCTTGCTAAGGGAACCCCAGCATGAGGCCTGCGGGTTTGTTTGGTTTTGTTTGGTTTCACACCATCCTCATCTCAAACCTCTGAGGCACTTCGGGTCTGGCATTCACCACCTCAGTAACCTGCTTTCCTCAGCTTTTGGGGAGCTTTGGTTAAACTGTGCAACTGTTTCTTAGCTCTGTGTGCTGGCATTAATTTGTGTGGTTTGATGTTGCATGGTGAGAGCCTGGTTATAACTGTCACATCGAGAGGAGAAATCCCACTCTGAGTGGTTATGGACAGGTGGAGTCAAGGAGAGGGTTGAAGCTTCAGTCACCACAGAGTTACCACAACCCAAGCAATTATCTGGGAGCAACAGCAGGAACACCTCTAGAGATGCTGGGAGGCAAAATAACCACTCTGTTAATGACTGTCCTCAAGAGGGAACAGCACCAGGAAACAGCTGTAGTTCACTGCATACAGAAATATGGTTTGGTTACCTGGGTGAGTGCAGATGGGAATTCCCATCCGTTAGAATGGAGGTGTGGTGAGTGTTGTGAAGCTTGTTATGTTCCCCGAGGTCTCAGGGAACACTTCGTAATTATCAATCATTTAGAAAAGGGTAAACCCCCTTAATGGGACCTTAATATAAGAGAATAATATGAATACAAATTACCCAACAAATCCCATAGTTCCATTATTAATAGAAAAGCTGTGTTCTCACCTCAGTAAGATCTCTGTGTCCCCTGTCACCTCTTGCCTGGCTCTCAGTTCCTTGTCCCTGTGCAATGATGAGTGCACCCAGGCCATCAGCTGCCACCACGGCCATAAAGGATTGGAACAGTCTGCCCAGGGAAGTGGTGGAGTCACCATCCCTGGAAGAGTTCAAAAAACACGTGGATGTGGCACTTGAGGTCGGGCTTTAATAGTGAAACTGGTGCTGGGTTTGAGGGTTGGACTTGATGATCACAAAGGTCTTTTCCAACCTTAATGACTCTAGGAAGTTTGAGGTGGGAAGGGTTGCAGGTCGGTGTCAGGAGTGAACAGACCCCACTGAGCAGATGGTGTATGCAGGAGTCATGCAGCTGGGGGCAGCTGCACTTAAAACAACTCTTAATTGTTTTATTTTCCTTTTATTTATTTTCATATATACACTTACAGCATTTGTGAGATTAATGATCAGGTGATGTCTTTGAGCAAAAATGCACTATCAGTGGGAGGAATCAATGTCTGACCAATACTCAGGCTGATCACAGACTGGGGAGAAAGAGTGTTTTTCACTGCTTCTTCTACTTTTTTAATGTATTTAAGAATGTTTCCCCTTTCTTAGTGGTTTCCTTGGTTGGGCTTTTTGCAAAGAAGCATGGTAGGAGGAACAACGTTTTTTAAAAAATGGGGAAACGTGGTTGCGAAATAATTCAAAAGAAAGAGTTTCTTTTAGATTTGGCTGGCTCCTTGTTTTATTTTCACTTTGATACAGATGAGCAAACTCCCTTGAGATATTAAAGCTCCTGTGCTAAGCAGTTCCCATGCAGGACAGCTATATGGACTCTCATGTTTGCCATACACAGAGAGGAGAGAATTAAGGATATAGTGGGCTTAGCTTCATTGTTCTACCTTTGATATACAAATAAAATGCAACACTAAGAAGACAACATTTCCACCCCTTTTGGGACAAAAGTAAATCTAAGCCAGCTGTGACATTTAATCACCATTTATAGGATGATTACTTATCAGAAGCAAAGCTTGTAGTTATCTCCTGAGAGCCCATCAGCCACAATAACACTGCAATATAGAGAATTTTTATCACCAGAAAAATCTGTACATACCAAAAATTACTATTTGGTAGTTTAGCTTATTGTGGTGATGGCCATAAGGATGCACATGATGCTAATTTTTGTTTTGTACTATATGTTGTCTAAGGATGATGGTGAAAGAATTATGCCTCCCAATGCTCCTTTCAAAGATGACAAAGGTAGAGAAATGACAAGAGCGGTGAGTGGTTGGGTCTTATGAAAAATGAAGTTTTAAATGTGTACTTCATTGTCTAAATGTTCACAGATGACTTGTCTCCCTATAATAACCACAGAAAATGTGTTGGCAGCATATCACAATTAATAATCCATACCCCTATTTGTGTGCTACAGGCAGTCCAATATTCTCCAGACATATTTCTTACCCAAGCTTATAACTAGATTCAAATCAGATCCTACGTTTGTGCCAAAAATTGAACGGCAGTCATCTCACAGCAAATAATTTTATCTGATTGACTCAAGAGTCTTAAATTCCTAATTTTTCCCAAAGTGAAATTCACTTTAATCCCATATTAACATATTTTCTTTCAGTCACCTGCAAATGAATCCCATAACCTTGCAGAAGGGACTGCACAGACAGTGGAAGGTAGTGTACATACATATTGTTGTAGGTTTTCTTGATCATCTAGATTGTGTAAGATCCTTTAACATTAATTGGGATGAGTTTTCTATCTAGGGTGATGTTGAATTTCTCTTTGAGGGTTTTTTCCACCTCTTCGTCTTCAAGAGTTACAAACTCCACCAGATCCATGTTTTCCTTGTAGTTGTACGTGGTCTCAGTGAACGTCCACCCAATCAGTGCTTGGAAGCCATCGGTGGTCTGGAGGCTGCAGATGGACTTCTTTGTAAAGAGGGAATCCGGGGAGGTCTGGAGGTACGTGCACTGGAAACGGAAATCTTCCACTGTCCGTGGCTCAAGGCTGAACATATAAACCTTCCGGCACTCCTTTTTCTCCAGCAGGTCCGAGTTAGAGAAGCTCTGGTTGGGGATGTACTGTTTCCGTCTCATTTTCTCCAGGTACCAGACGGCGTTTCTCTCCGTGAAGCGGAAGACGCCGGGAGCCTGGGGCTGGTCTTTGCCCGACACGAGCTCCATGGGTTGCCACATCTGATAGGATACACCGAAGCCTCCGTCAACGATGTAGGCTTTGCCATCGATGACCACCTTTACCAGGAGGTGGGTCATGATGGTGGCGTATGCGTTTTGGTGTGGGTTGAACACATACGCTCCCAGGAAGCTGGTGTCGTAGCCCAGGCGCTTCAGGACCCAGCCCAGGAGCTGGTTGTTTTCCATGCACCAGCCCCCCCGTTTCCTCTGCACGATTTTGTTGTAAACATGCTCCAGTTCCAGAGTAATTTTCTCCCCGCAGTGGATGCTGAGGTTTTCGAAGGGAACGGCGCGGATGTGGTGCTGGAATATATCGGTTAGGGTTTCCAAATCTTGTTTTTCAAGGGAGCCTTTGTAGCCAGTTCTTGCAAAATACTCTTCAAGGTTCATGTCACCTGTAAAGGAAGGAATTGCATTTTGGTTTGGTTTCTTTACATCAGTGATTCATGATGCTGTGAAAACTGCCCTGGCTCTGCCAGCAAAGATGCTTTAATCTACTGAACCTCATCAGGGCAGCTCTTAAAGGTACCAAGCATTCATACATATCAAATGGCTCCCCAGGCAAAGAGCAGTGCACGTGAGAGTTTGCTTTTGTCTTAGAGGCATCCCTATAGCAATCAGCTGATGCCTTTTCAACTTCCTGTGAAAGGTGGTGCCTGTGAAAGGGGGATTTGCTGTATTTGCATTGTAACAGTGGGGTTAAGAAGAAATAAAAGATCGTGCTAGGGAGTATGTACGAGGGTTCATGAAAAATGGTTTAAATCCTCTGTCCAGTGCAAGGGGGGTCAGTGGGGGAAGCAGTGTCGTCTGCCAGTTGGAGGGAGGGTAATTTGAGCCAGGATCCACATGCTCTTTATGTGAGTCTGCCACTGATCGACGTGACAGTGAATTGCTTGGTCACTACATGTTGCTCTTCCACCATTTACAAAAAGTTAAGATGATACTCCTGCACACTTTGTGAAGTGTCAAGTTTTATTCAGATAATTTTAACTGGAAAAACTCTGACCTTTGAAAGAGTCACAGACCGCTGAGTCTTGTGTCTGCTCTGAGTATTGTAGAAACTCATTTTGGCGTTGGAATAATGAATCCTGATGGAGGTGAGTGACCCCAGAGAGAAAGAGCACATCTGCCCTCCATCTCACAGGGTGCCCTGAAAATGAACATGGGCTGTTTCACACCTCTCTAGGCCTTTCTCAAAACTCACTTTAATCCTTCCAGAGAAGGTGTGACTGAGAACTATTCAAGCCTCACACAGTGCAACCTCGGCCTGTCCTGACTCCAGCAGTGCCCATCTCCTGGCCTGCCTTGGCAGGACTCCTCATGAACAAGATTTCTGGATGAGGAACTACTCAGCTTCATTTCTGTCTTCTAATACCGTGAAAAGCCACTCACAGTCATCTGGCTTTCACAGTGGCCCATCACGATCTCTGGCCACTGCCACGAGCTGGATCCTTGGTAGGTATCCAGTAGATGTTGTCTGTAAAATACACCAGAGATCATCTGCTTGGGTCTGGAGCTGGGCACAAAATGTTTCGAAGGCTTGAGCCTTTGCAAAGAGAGCACTGAGCATTTCAGCAGTTCAGAGCTAGCTCAAAACCTTAGCTTCTTGCCAACACACAAAGCTACTTGGAGATCTTTTGTGCATACACGGTAAGCAGAGGCTTAGACACGTCTTAGTGACTCAGGAGGACTCTTGTATTCAGGTGAATTCAGCGGTGAACCGCTGAATGTTTGCTGCAAACCTGAATTTCTCAAGATGACTCTCAGTGCCAGATTTGTGCTGTGCACGTACCTGGCATAGAGGCAGCTGTCCAAAGTGCACAGAGAGCACCATCAAAAACTACATGTTACCTGCTGCAGAAAGGGATTTCTGCAGTGATATCTCAGTGTACTGTTGGAGGATAGTCTCAATGTAGTGTTTGTTAAGTGTAATGTAAGATTCAGGGCTCTTTTGGTTTGCAGAAACCAGATGTTTCTGCAACATCTCTGATTGTGAATGCTAAACAGATCACACCTGCATAAAGCTGGTTCTGCAGTTTATATTATTTGTAATTTCTCTCTGCAGCTCCACAGTGTGATTGATCAGCATTAGACCTGGACTGTAGGAGATGAAAGCTGCTGTTCTTTTGAATTGTGGGGAGGTCAGATGAAAAGGCAGGTATGGAAAAGGTAGCCCCCCTAAATGTAGCTATGATTTATGCAAAGAAAAACATCAGCAGAAGAACTTTAAAGAGCTGTTTCTGAATGTGCAAATGAAGGTGCTCATGCAAAAATATTCCTTACCAGGACTATACACACTATCAGCAATTCCACTATTAAAAACATGTTGTCTTCCTTTCTCTTAATACCTCAGCACATGGATTTTCTGGGTTATACAACACATAGTTTGTAATTTTTTTCTTAAGTTGTTTTTATTCCCATAAAGCAGAATCTATTGATTATTAGACTGCACTTTTGCTTCCTTTGCACTTGCAATACTTCTAAACAAATTTAAAAATCTAAAAACGTGACTTCCATCAAGAGGTTGCAGTTCTAAATTTGTATCTAGTATTTATATCTAGTATTGTATCTAAACAAAAGAATCTATGTCTCATAGTCAATTGAAGCCTCTCCTGAAGAGTGAAAGGTAGAAGAATTGAAATTGCATGTCCCTTTTTTTGCCCTCTTTAGGAGCTCCTGTTTAGCAGGTGCTATTTTAGCTCTATATCCACACATATTTAGAACATGTTTCCTAGAGAATACTGCATACGTTACTGCCCATGACCTTTACCAACAAAAGGAAAGAAGTGGGTTTGTTGGTTTGTTTGGAGGGATTTTTAAGAAAATAAAAACTTACCTCTTAAGAGATCCTTTGTTATTTATTGAGGTATTCAGTTTCTGGGTGGTTTATTCCAGTCGGTGAAGCCAGGAGTGGATACAGATTGTGAGGGTTGTCTTTCTAAGCTCTGCTGGCCCTCACTCCTGAATCTTAAATTCCAAGAAAGGGCAGAGTCCACCCAAAAGGAAGGCACATTTTTGGACTTCACTGATCCATGAGCAAATTAAACTTTGTTTCTTCTCTATTAGTAGATGTTTATGCCTTCCCCTGGTTAAGACCAGAATGAACTTGTTTTCCACATAAAATAACTACAGTAGGCAGTTGCAAATGGCTTTGTAACTTTTTAAAATTAAATTATTTTTTAATTAAATTATGGTTGCTTTGCAAACCAGCACTTTGTGGTGGAGGATGATATCTGTGTCCTGGTGGGTCCACTGAATTGCCAAGGCTCTGCAGGCTGGGTGTTCCCATGCTCCATGGATGCACACAATGACACCTCTTTGCCCTTTTTAATCTGTTCAAATGTTCAGCTGCAGCAGGTGGTTATTTTGGAGCTGCCACACCTAACAAATACTTATTTGCACAGAGTTATGCATTTCCTCCTCCTGCAAAGTGTTGCAGTGCTCCTTATTTAATTCTCTCCCTGCCAAGCACGTCCCCTCTTCATTTGATGGGATTGGAATGTCAAAGCAAGTCCTTTTTGGGAAGGCAAAGAGCACATTAGGCTGCATCTGGGAAAGCACCTGAGTTTTAG
>NW_020955206.1:3005550-3013496 GCF_003031625.1 Empidonax traillii
AGAGGTGGTAAGATGGCTTAGTTTCCAAAGAGGGAGAAGCTTAAGAAAAATTATGCAAATGGTATATGCATTTAACTAGCAAGGCACTTAAGTTTACGAAGCTTTGTGTCTAGTTCAACTTCAGACTCAATTAATGTAATTAATGTTACTTTTAGAACTTTTCTGTTGGATACTTACAGATCCATCCAGCACAGTGCTAGAATTAGATCTTATCCACTAAATTAGGTGGCAAGCCACGAACATTTACTGGTACAAGTTTGTTCTCCAGCACTATATTGAATTTATCCTTCAGGGTCTTCTCAAGCTCTTCGTCTGTAAGAGTTGTGATGCGCATCAGGTCCGTGTCCTCTGTGTAGTTATACTTCACCTCAGTCAAGGTCCATCCAACCAAGGCAATGAGCCCTTCCGTGGTCTGGAGACTGCAGATTGACTTCTTCTGAAGTATGTTATCTGGAGACACTTGGAGGTACGTGTTTAACTCCTGAAAGTCATTTATGTGTCGTGGCTCAAGAGTGAATCTGTATATTTTTCTGATGTTCCCCACTCCTGGAGTGTCAGTGAAGTGGGGAGTCTCACTTTGCTCAGGAATGTAATGCTTCCTTTTGACTTTCTCAAAGTACCAGGTACCGTTGTCTTCCGTGAAGCGGAAGATTCCAGGGACCTGGGGTTGATCCTTCCCAGAAATCAGCCTCAGTGGCTGCCACATCTGGTAGGCACCACCAAAACCGGCATCTACTATGTAGGAATTTCCCTGGATCACCACCTTCAGCAGGATATGGTTCATCTCAGCAGTGTATGCCCTCTCTGCTGGTTCATAACTATTCCCACCAAGAATGCAGATGTCATACCCTAATCCTTGCAAGGCCCAAAATAAGAGGTGGTTGGTTTCCAGGCACCATCCACCACGTTTCTTTCGCACAATCTTATCGTAAGTGGTCTGCAAGTCCAGTTCGATGCTCTCCCCGCAATGCATGCTGAGGTTCTCAAAAGGAATTGCCTGGATGTGATGCTGGAAGATGGCTGTTAAGGTTTGCAAGTCTGCATCCTTATGGGGCTTGTTGTAAGATATTCTTCCGAAATACTCTTGGATGTTCATTTTGCCTGTGTGAGCAGAAGAACAGCCAGTTACTGCTGTGCAGCTGTCAAGGGCTTTCCTCCTCTTTCTGTTACACAGGTCAAGCAGCCTGCAAACATAGCTCGGGCCATTTTATTGAGGATGTGGAAGAAACTTTTGCCCCTGACAGGAAACAAATGCAGGCTAGACCTGCCTGTGGCATTTGTGTTTCTTCAAAGAGACACAGGGATAGGAGCTGGTGACAATAATGCTTTCCCTCTCTCAGGTGTTGCCTTCAAACCAGATGTACATCTTTCCTATGGCAAGACACAGCACACACCATAACAGAGTCTCTGGCCACAGATGAGGATCCCACATGACAAAAATTTTCTAGAACTGGCAAACAACAGGCTTTCAGAAAAGCTGTTAGACTACACCAGCATAAAAGTCGCAGCAAGTTCCTACTGTTTCTTTTACCAGGTAAGCAATTCTTTCTTTATCCCACAGGTAATTTAACCAGAAGGTTTTACATTCATGGCTTCATTTAACTGGGATTAACATCTCAGTGTGTCACCATTTTAGACAGGCTTCCATGTGAAGTAGATTGTTGTTTTCTTAATCACCTAAATTTCCCTGTGGAGTTTAGACAGGGCTTTGGCCTGTGAAAGGAAGGAACTGTTAATTTTTCTAACCTAAGGATCAGAAGAACTGGTAATTACTAAGAATACATACAAGGTGTATTCATCATCTTTTGGGGTTTTTTTACCATCTTGTACAAACAAAAACCTTCTCTCTCAGCTCGAATTATTGGAAATATTTTGTGTCTTTAGGTCTTTGTTCCCATTTCCTTTCATCATCAGGAAGACACTGTCACTGGTACTGGCTGCGTGGTCAAGATGCAAAAGGCTCCCCGTAACACTTCTAATTCACTTACTCATCTGGTCTCTGCAAGGCTTTCTTTTGCCTTGAGTTTAGATTTAATTTGGCTTTTTTCTGTGGAAGGAGTTTTGTTTTCCAGAACAATTCACAATCTGCTAAGGACCATGGTAATTTCTAAAAGAAAGTCTGAGATTTCTTGCTCAAAGTCCCTGGGAAGATTTTCCAAAAATCATTTGGTGTGGATGAGATGTGAGAGTCTCCCTTCTGGTGACTATTCTCAGCTTTGGTCCAGCTGCTCCCCCCCAGCAGTTTGACCCTGTGCCCATGCCAGCATTCAAGGGAGTGCTGGGGGCTTGTGAAAATCCCACCTCAAATCCATGAGTGGAAACACCCCCGCCCCAGCAGGTGAGCACATCAGATGACCTGATCTCTAGGCTTTAACCCCAACCTTGATGCCACCAGCACAACTTACAGGGCTTAGTTGTATTGCTCCTGATCTGCACCGGTACCAGGATTCAGACTGGCTGATGCAAAGCCACAGGAAAATGTGATAGAATAGAGGACTACCCCGATCAGGGAATAAGAAACAAACATTTTCACTTCAAAAGGACCCGAGGAGGCTACATGAAAAAACAGTAATGTCTCTTTGATACTGCATTTTATGTTTTTTCTTCCATCCCTTTTTTAGGACAAGGGCACTCATCTCTGGCAGGATCTCCTTGGAAACACTTGTAGGAAGCCATTCCCTCCCCAATACACAGTGCACGTGTATGCTGGCAGGCTCATCCTCTGGTCCTCTGGTTTATTTTCCTTTCTATTCCCACTTTTAGCAATTTCGCGTGGCAAGATAGAAACATCTTTTCCCTGTGACGATGTTGAGCCGAACCTCTGTGACCAGGAGGGCTCCGGGAGAGTCCATTAGCCTGGTGGGTGTGGCACAATTGAAATTTGCCTTCAGGCAAAAACCTGATGAGTCCCTGCCCTGGACCAGCAGCAGAAGACCTGATGCCCTCCCGGTAACCCATCTCCTGGGTCTGGGTGTTCCCACTGCTCTCAGTTCCCCCCTTCCATCCAAGAGCAACCTCCCCATGGAGAACCTCCATGGGGGACTGGCAATAAGGCCTTGGGAAAACATACTTTGGGAACATGCCTCAGTTTCCCCAGCTGCCTCTTCCCTTGTCAGTGTAAAGCCTGTATCAGAGCCAGCCTTTGGTGGCTGACAAAATGTGCTCTTGATCTCCATGAATACTTAAAGAGGTGTAAGTGTAACAAAGCTGCACTACAACATCATTGGCATGAGGGAGCACCCACATAAATCAGTGTTTACTCCCTCGCCTTCCCGAGCGCAGATTTTTTTCTTGGCACAACCATTCCCACTGATGAGGCTGCAGCAGCGAGCAAGCCCTCGCCCAGGGGACAGTTTGCGTTCCAAAACTGAGTTGCCAAATATCCCAAGCCTCAGTTCAGCCTTGTTTACTTCTGCTCCTGCAGCAGCTGAGCTTCACTCAGCAATCGTGCAGCTTGGTGGATAGTGAGATTCAGACATTAGTTCTGCCTATCTGAAGGAGCCCTAGGGATCACTGTGTCCTTCCATAATTGGGGTGAGTATTAGGAACAGTTCTTTTCTGCTAAAAATCACGAGGGACTTCCAAGGCTGGATCCGCTTGCACATGCCTGTGCTATCTGTTTGATTTTAAGTCACGCTGTGAGTCAGTGGCTGCGTTTTTCATACACTGTGGCTCAGCATAAAGGGGTTAGTTTAACTCTCAAACAATTTGCTGTACTTGGAAAACACCCTTGCCACACAACACACGCTGTTGGCCCCTGTGTTCCTGTAATTTATGCTTTGCTAATATGCCTACAGTGCTGAGCACATGGTATGCAGACCCAGAGGGGTGGGCTTTCCCAAACTGAACTTCTGGGCTGACCCAAGGCTGCAGGATGAAGTTAAAGATCAGGCACAGCGCTTACCTCTCAGGCAGTCAGCTCAGGCTTTCCTTGTTTGCTCCCAAGCTCCCAGGAAGAGCTGCACTGGGAACTGCTGCTCTTAAAGGTCCAGGCTGCCTTTACAGCCTGTCAGGGACAGCGTTATCCTATAGCACGGCAGAAAAATAGGTGAGAGAGTTTCTTCTTTTATAATAATTTATATTCTAGTTGGTTTATTGGTTTGTTGGCATTGGCGTACATGTAGAAAGCCCTGTCATGACAGAGAGCCTGAAAATGATCCAGTCCCCAAATTGCTTTTAATATTGAGAAGATTTTAGCCTTCCACATTACTGAATGGGAACTGAAGCCCTGCAGAAGTACAAAGGAAAAAAGCAGTATGGGTATCATGACCAACTTTTGTAAGTGGTTATAACCTATAAACCCATCCCTGACGCTGCAGGTCACCCAGGGGCACCTTGATGTGTGCTAAAGCAGCAAAGAAACAGTGCAAATTTTGATACAGATTTTATAGTGTTGCTACTCATGTGGTCTGGATTCCTGTAGGAAGTGACTTGTGATGGAGAGTTATCCAAGGCAGGAAGTCACTGTTTCATTGATGGGAATGGCAGCTGTTGAATTAATCAGACTCCTGATTAATATTTATAATTAATATTCCTCCTGGCTGATACCAGCCCTCCCCAAAGCAACAAGGTCGGATTTGCCAAGTCACGTAGCTGTTTAAATCCCCTTGGGTTCACAAAGAAGCCCTGTTCTCCAGCAGCAGGGACATTGCTCCCACAGAACTCTGTGCTCCCTGAGCCTGCTGTGCCTTTAAGGATTTGCCTCCAAAGTTATTGACAAGGAAAAAACAACCAATGCAATTGGAGATGAAGAGCCTCTTTTTTTTTTTTTTTCCCTTCCAACAGCAAGTTTCATTTGGTTGCTCAGCAATAAAATCTGCCTCTGTGGGTGTGCTGAGCAGGGGCCAGGAGTGCTGAGCTGTGCCATGGAGGGGCAGCAGCCCTGGCAGTGGCCAGGGCACACAGTCCAGGAGATGTGTCAGCAGAAAGAAAAGCGTTTTTCCCTGTTACTGGCCTTCACATGCCGAATCTCTGGGGCAATGGATGTAACGCCCTACTCTGATCTTAAAGGTCTATGATTTTATGGTTCTGTCCTCCTTGCCCTGAGCTTGTGGAACGGTACAAAGAGCAAGAAACACCCAGGCACAGGGAGAGGAGTAGGCACAGCCCCTTCTAGGTGTTCCCTATGTCTGCCCCCACAAAGGATAGAGCTTCTTGGCTCTGCATGGATCTTCTCCTGCCTCCAACTTTGCAAGACTTGGACTTTTACCTTCATCCCAGTGCTTTGCCCCAGCTGCCAGGCTGCTACAAGGACAAACCTACTGAGTTCAGCTCCTTTAGCTCTTCCATTCTTGTGGGGACCACAGAAAGACACAGACCACAAACAAGCCATATCCTGGGACAATTTCTTCTGATCATCTGTTTTGCGAGCTGCTGGTCCACACCATTAGAAACCCCCTTTTCCCCTGCAATCCACTAAAGGATGTCATTAACATTTCATTTCCCTGGGGGGTGGGAGAGCCTCATGTGCTATAAAGAACTATTGCACACCCACAGCCACACACATATAGATGAGTTTGATTCTGGGAAGACAGGGATTTGGGGAGCTCACTGTGTCTCTATGAAGTACACTTTGAACATGCAGAATAGCAGCAGCTTTTATTCCCCATAAATTCCTAGTTATAGAAAGCTGCATGTACTGCATACCAAGTGAAAAATGGTTCGGTGAGTTACTGTGTTTTTAAAAGCCTTAGCTGCAAAATATTAGCACATAAAAATAATCAGGACAACTGCAGTGATTAATGACATTTTTTACTTTGGGAATACACACTGTAATTTGAGGGGGGGGAAACGTCTGAATAATTCTACCACACAATGCTTGATTTTTTTTTTTATTATTATTTAACTGTAAATCACTTATATAATTTACTAAATTATAAGTGCATAGTTGTAATGCTTCCAAGATTTGTACATGAAGGAACATCAAGTATCTTCTCAGAGGGCGAAGTGATCACATTTGAGTAATTTCTCCTACTCAAAATCTTAGCCTTTAGGTATGTGATTAAGATTCATCGTTTCTCCTTATATCAATATAATTTGTATCGCTGCAAACACATCCTCAGTAGAACAGATATGTTTCAGAAAAATAATTCAGTGCCTGTTTTGGGGTTCAGCCATAATAATTAATGTGCAATAACATTCAGAGTGATGGGGGGAACGTGGATTCCCAGCAATCTGCTGCTGGCTGGTAGCAAACAAAATGCTCAGCAACTGCTTACAGTTCAAAGAAATACTGCTTTTTGGTTATGTCACCGAGAGAACAGGAGCCATGTAAAGAACTGTCACTAATATTTCTTATCATCTGTTTTAGGGCCATAAATAACCTGTCCTTAAGTACTCTCACAGTGCAGCACAGGTGTGGTACCCTCTGACTGCCACGTGAGAGGGTGTTGTGGATGCAGGAGCAAACAGGACAGGCTTGTGGAGCAAACTCAGCACAGGATGTTGGAGCAAACGCAGCACAGGATGTCTTTGTTTTCCTGGCTATTAAATTCCCAAAAGTAATACAGTGTTCATTTAAGAGGTGGATATGATTTTCCCCAGGTGGCAGCACCAGGTAATAAAGAGAGAGACATACAGTTCCATCGCTCTGCCCAGCTACTCTGGGTGTGTTTAAAGAAGCTTTTAAGAGATGAAAGGAGTAGGGAATGGGCAGAGTGTGCTCCCTGCTAAGCACAAACAGAGGACAGTGATTTGATTGAGCTAGGAAGGAATTATTTGGACCCAAACCAAAAAGAGATGGAGGAATAGTTGTGAAAATCCATTTCTTTTGGAGATTCGTGTTAGTGTGTTCTGCCTTACACTGGTGTAGATGGAAGGGAAAAGCTTAACCTTCAGATGCTTGTCAGAAAGAGGGGGAAGAATTGCCTGTAGTGCCCCTGAATTGAATTATAATTCAGGCAGTGAGTTAGAACAGAGACCTTTTTGAATTGACGGGTACAAGTTTCTTGTCTAGCGTTATATTGAATTTCTCTTTCAGCGTTTTCTCAATTTCTTCGTCTGCAAGCATTCTGATTTCCACAAGGTCCATATTGTCCCTATAATTGAACTTCATCTCAGTGAGTTTCCACCCCACCAGTGCCCGGACGCCGTCGACAGTCTGCAGGCTGCACAGGGACTTGGTCGTGAAGGGCGAGTCGGGTGCTGTCTGCAGGAGGGCATTGCAGCCTCTGAACTCTTCAATGTCTCGTGGCTGAAGGGTAAAGAGGTAAATCCGGCGGCAAGCTTCACCTTCCACTCTATGGGAAGCGGAGGCATCTTGGTTGGGAATCAACTGCTTTCTTTTCATCTTCTCGAAGTACCAGGTCCCCCCCTCCTCCAGGAAGCGGAAGACCCCAGGAGTCTGCGGCTGATCTGTCCCTGAAATCAGCTCCATTGGCTGCCACATCTGGTAGGCAATCCCAAACCCCCCATCCACGATGTAGGATTTGCCATCAAGCACCACTTTCAGGAGAAGATGATTGATTTCCTCTGGGTAGGCGTCGCGCTCCGGGACGTAAACGTTGGCTCCCAGAAGGGTGATGTCATAGCCAAGAGTTTTCAGGACCCAAGACAAAAGGTTATTGTTTTCCATGCACCAACCCCCACGTTTCTTCCTCACTATCTTGTTGTAGGTTGCTTCCAGGTCCAGCTCAATCCTTTCCCCACAGTGGATGCTGAGGTTTTCAAAAGGGACAGCTCGGATGTGGTGCTGCAATATATCTGTCAGAGTACGCAGGTCTGGCTTATTGTAGGGACCCAGGTAAGAAATTCGGGCAAAATACTCCTTGATGTCCATTCTGCCTCTGAGAGAGGGGTTGGAAAAAATAATAGGTTGTGTCAGAAGTGATGGAAAGCTCTTCCCAGCCCTTTTAATGGGGCGCTCGGAAGAGGAACAGGATTTGACTAACGTCTGTCTCAAAGGCAGCTGAGTATTAGCACTGAGAGAAGCCAATGGGACACTGCTG
>NW_020955206.1:3014174-3016448 GCF_003031625.1 Empidonax traillii
AAATCTCTGTAGGAAGGAACAAAAGCAGTAGCAGAGATGTTTCCCTGCTAGAAATGATAGGAACTGAGACTCTCCAGGTCTGAACTGCTTTGCTCATGCTTTGACTCATCGAAGCAGAAAACATACCCTCCCACTCTTGCAGAGCAATCCAGAGCCTCCTCTGCAACCAAATATGACACAAATCTGTCCCGCTGTGGTATTTCTTCATTATTTAGGCAGCCTGGCACCAGCTGGTCTCACCTGCTCCTGCTCTCTGTGCCTGCAGTAGCAGATGTGACCTGAAGTGCAAAAGGTTCCAGTGCCAGCAGCAGGAGGAATCCAAGGTTTGGGCCAAAACTATAAGTTTCAGGGGAGTCTGGGATTTTCTGGCATTTTTTTGAGATGCATGTGCTCCTTCTATATGCGGTCATCCCAGCAGTGGGTGTCTGGCCATGGGCAGGGGAGCAGGCATTGCTCTGGGATGGCAGAGGACTCAGTGTGAGGCTGTTTCACAAATATAGGGGTGGAAAGCAGCTCAAGCCCTCCCAGTCCTTGATGGAAGGAATGGGCTTTTGATGGAGCCAAGAACTTTTGTTATTCCCCCCCAGGCACTGCTAAAATGCAGGCATCCGTAAGTGTGGAGCGATGTTGTTCAGTTTGCTGGCCCAAGAGGTCCCAAAATGTTCTCAAGTTCCCGTGTACAACTCTCAAAGTAAAATTGTAAGATAAACTCCAACAGTTCCAACAGGATTATATTCTCGATCCGATGAAAAATAGCAAAGCCAAAATTGTGTGGGAATTTTGGAAAGATACTTTCAGGACATAAAGAAAGCAATGAAAATGAAAAATTCCCATTTGGAGCAATATCCTGGTAGCAGCAGAGGGTGCCTTGCTTCGGCTCCCCACATGTCCTAACCTTTAAGGTAGAAACCTTACAGAAGAACTCAACTGTTGCATCATGGCCACTCCCAAGATTTTCCCCAAAGCCCTGGAACTACAACTCTATTCACTTCTGAAAACTTGGCACAAGCTTAGTTTTTGCCGTGTGAATTTTAAACCAGCATCACCAGCAAGGAGCTGGTTTTCCCTTTCTTTCTCCCCTCCTTTCCCTTTACCACAGCAGGCAGAACATGTGTAAGCAACTTTTACTTACAGGGAAAACGGTGGTGTGGGTTTTGTCTGTCTGTCTGTCCGTCTCTTACGGGTGTTTATAAGGCTGTTTTAACTGAAATAAGGCAGATGGCACAAATGCCCGACTTGCTTCAGGCAAACAACTGAGTAAATAAAGCAGTGTATCTACGACACCGAGCAGCTGAGCTCTCCCTGCTCTGCTCTTACGCCATTTCCGCTGTGTTTTATCTCCAGCCAGACTTAACTTCCTGGTTAGACAACGCTCAGCTACCAAGACCTGGGGGTTAAAAGAAAGGCTTACCTGCAAAATCAGTTCAAGCACCAGGATACCTCCAGGATTTGGGGGGGATGGTTCTAGGCTAAAGCAAGTGGCGTGGCTGGCTGTCCTCTACCTAGCACAGGCTGGGCTAGGACTGCTCTCCAGCTGCTCTTCAGGGGATCGTCTTTTCCCTGAACTTACTTTCACCCGCCTCTATCAGATTGCAAATGCTGGGGAAAAAAAAAACAAACAGAAACGAAACAACCTCAAAGGGTGGAGCGTGAGAGCTGGAGTGAGCCAGCAAAGCCAACAGCAGTGGCTCGACACGCATGCAAACCTGGCTGTTGGAGCAGAGGCTGCTTCACATTTTTGCTTGTTTCCTGCTCTCTGCAGGGGCCAGCTCAGGCTGTCACAGAAGGGTATGTTTTTGTTCCAGTAGCTTGCTGGATGCACTCAGGTGATACGGTTTCTTTTTTCTGCCAGCTGTTAGGTTAGTATTTGTCTGGAAACGTGGGGAATAAATCTTGCACGCATTCTGTCTGAGAAGGATTTTCCTCTGTTTCTGAAAATCAGCAAGATTTCAGCACAGTAACTTGCACCTGCAACCCCCTTGCCCCAGCCAGCAGCATGAGAACTTCAGCACTGCCCCTGCTTCGTTTGCTCTCTGTGATATACATGTATTTTTTCATTACTGTAAATTTCATAGAATATAAGGTAGCACTGTCACAGCAGCGTCTCTTCTTTTGTCTTTGCCCACAGGTATCACCTGTGGATGCCATGGTGGTGAAAATGTTCTTGGCAAAGTGATGGCTGTGAAGTTCTAACACACAGGGAGATCCATCCTTTCACCACGTTACATGTTGCTTTTGTATCTACCAATTCTGCTTGCCTTTTGCCAAGAGAAG
>NW_020955206.1:3017241-3020729 GCF_003031625.1 Empidonax traillii
CTCTCCCCCTCCCCAGGCATGGCTGAGGCAGCCAAAGGACAAAGCTCAGTCAGTGAGTGCTGAAGGTGAGGAAAGGCTGGTCTTGATCCCAAAGTCTTGCTGGAGTCTGTTTGCCTTTCAGCACCGTGCCAGATCAGCAGGGCTAATTCCAGGAGTGCTGGGGTAATAAACAGCAATCACAGCTGGGGGAATGGCCATGACCTTTCCTGCACCCGTCCCCAAGAGCCACAAAGGGCAAAGCCCAGCTTAGGCCAGCTGGGCTGTGGAGAACATGACCACAGAGGGAATGTGCAAGTGGGAATGTCCTTGGAAAGGACAATGCTGTCCACCTGGACACTGAAATGCCACTTCCCTTGGCAGGAGCTGAAGCTGGCTGAGCCTTTTCTAGAAGATCCTCAATGTAATTGCACTCAATTTTATTTATTTATAAATTTAAACTGCTGACAGCATTTAATTCATTACTGAAATCCTCCTCTCATCCCAAGTCTCAGGAGAGGCCTCATCAAATATCGTTCCCTCCCTGCTTTAATGGAGTATTATATGCTGCAATATTTGCCTGGGGAAATAAAAGCATTAGGTGCCCTGTTTTGGGTAAAAGTCGAGAGTCTGCTATGGTCACCTCTCTGGCACACTGTGTAACAAAGCAAGGTAAATTAGATTAAATCATATTATAACCAGAATTCTTAATATGCAAAATACCTTGTATACCACTTAACTATCTGATGGGTTTGCTGGGAAGATAAAAAGAGAGACTTCTAAAGTAATAAAGCAGTTGAGGTGTTTTAAATGGAATTAGTATGAAATCTTAAACTCAAACACAAGGTCAGATCCTACTGAGCTCCTGGAAAGGGAAACACTGCACACCCTGAGCCAAGTGGCTGACTCTTGCCTTTCATTTCCAAAGGGAATTTAATAGAAGCAGGCTGCCCTCGCTATCTGAGACATCTTTCTGAGGGTTGGTGGGTCTCTAAAGTTATCTCCTCTGCTTATTTTGCCCTGCCAATACGAGGTTTTTCAGACAAGCCAAATCTGAGGCTGTTAATGCAGAGCAAGGAGACCACGTTGGTCTGCAGGTCCTTCCCTCCCTGAGGGTTTCAGCATAAATCTCGTGCATGGAAATGGTCGTAATTCAGTTAAATTCCATTACAAGGGGAACAATCTGCTTTTCTGCCTGAATGGCTTTATTTCCTATAAGTTTTGAAAGAAAAATAGAACGTTTTAAGTAAGTGCTTTTGTTAAAAACATCTGCCTGTTAAGAAGAAGGAGAATTTGCTTCCATTTCATAAGAAATAGTCAAACACTCAATGTACCCTTCCTCGTTTCCATCTCGTGGGCCTCTTCTCCTGGAGATGCCCAGCAGTGTTGCCAGACCATGAAAATGCTGAGGCCCAGGTATGGCTGAGTATTCCAACCTGAGCACCATATTTTTGCAGCAAAAAAATGTTGTTGCAAGATATTTTCAGAGGGAAATATTCCCTAATACTGAAAAGGTGCAAGGACCAAAGGAGAGTTATAGGTGTATGAGGACAAGGGGGTGATGAGCATCCACTCAGCTTCTGAAATTCCTTTGGTGATCTAGATATATATATATATATATACACACTCACACACTATTTATATATATATATATATATATATATATACACACTATATATACTATAAATTATGTATATTATATATAAATATATAAATATATATGAATATAAATATATAAAAATATAATATATATTATATATATATAACGTATTGTATATGTTATATATTGTATTTATATTATATTTATAATTATATTATATATTATAAATTATAAATATATATAAATTATATTTTTTCTTCTATATATATTTATAAGCTCTAAACAATTAAATCTTTGTACATGTGCCTAAAAGCAGCAACAGTCACCATTTATGAGCAGTGAAACTGCCAAACCCCATCCTCAGCAGGGTTAATTGTCCCCATTCCACCACAGCCACACAGCAATGTTGCTCCACCCTCCTGGCTTTGAGCCTGCTCCTCCAAAGAGCTCCTCTAACACCAAACTGCTGTTTCAGTGCAAAGACTCTCGTGGACTCCAGTGGGAATTTGGGTCAGTCATAATTCAGGCAATCAGCCTGGAACCATGCAAAGCAGGAACAATTATACGAGTTCTGTCATTCCCATTACTCCGATTTTATTTATATTTCTTTTTTTTTTTTGGAGGTAGGTGAGAGGGAAACCTTTTATCTCAGTGAAGAGTAAGAGAACCTTACAGTGACAGCAAAGGGAAAAAAAGCACCTGTGCCTTCGCAAAACACGTCTTCATTACAATGCACTAACATGCATCACAGAAATAATACATGTTTGTGATGGCAATGTACTGCTGCCACTCCACTGCTGAATTTGGGGTGCAACTGGGGGAAAGGAAGAAGAGATGCTCTGGATTCAAAATGCTCCCCCAGACTTACCTTTGCTGGGATTTCATTGGCTTTCCTCCCTGCAATGTGCTCATGGGGAACACAGGTATGACTTCCAAGTTGCACTACACACTCTGGATTCAAAATGCTCAAATTTAGAGACACAGAGATATCAGACTCAGAAAAAATGGGATGCTCAAAATTAGACAGCTTCTGGGGGGGTTCAGATGCCTTTGTGTAAATAGCTCACTTTAAGTCAATTCCTGATAAGGGAATAGGAAGTCTTTCAATTTATCTCATCATAACCTAATCAGCACCTAATGGTGTCTTGTTTTGAGAAACTCTTAACCTTTCTTTTTTTCTGGACAGTCTTTGAAAGCCAAATTCAGCTCTACTTTCAGATTTTTAAAGGAAGTGAATAATTTGTAAAACCCTGCTGAGAAGACTGGAAGTAACATCAGAAAGGGTTAGAAGTCTTCTATGTAAAATGGTAACACAACTTCTCCTTCTGTATCATTTTGGCCTCCTCTGACACAAAATAGACCTGCAATAAAATGAGTTCCAGAGGGGTGGAACAAAATGGTAAGGAGTCAAAAAGCAATTTCCATATGAGCAAATCAGAGGTGGTAAGATGGCTTAGTTTCCAAAGAGGGAGAAGCTTAAGAAAAATTATGCAAATGGTATATGCATTTAACTAGCAAGGCACTTAAGTTTACAAAGCTTTGTGTCTAGTTCAACTTCAGAATCAATTAATGTAATTAACGTTACTTTTAGAACTTTTCTCTTGGATACTTACAGATCCATCCAGCACAGTGCTAGAATTAGATCTTATCCACTAAATTAGGTGGCAAGCCACGAACATTTACTGGTACAAGTTTGTTCTCCAGCACTATATTGAATTTATCTTTCAGTGTCTTCTCAAGCTCTTCGTCTGTAAGAGTTGTGATGCGCATCAGGTCCGTGTCCTCTGTGTAGTTATACTTCACCTCAGTCAAGGTCCATCCAACCAAGGCAATGAGCCCTTCCGTGGTCTGGAGACTGCAGATTGACTTCTTCTGAAGTATGTTATCTGGAGACACTTGGAGGTACGTGTTT
>NW_020955206.1:3021371-3023688 GCF_003031625.1 Empidonax traillii
ATGCTTCCTTTTGACTTTCTCAAAGTACCAGGTACCGTTGTCTTCCGTGAAGCGGAAGATTCCAGGGACCTGGGGTTGATCCTTCCCAGAAATCAGCCTCAGTGGCTGCCACATCTGGTAGGCACCACCAAAACCGGCATCTACTATGTAGGAATTTCCCTGGATCACCACCTTCAGCAGGATATGGTTTGATTCTGGGGAGACAGGGATTTGGGGAGCTCACTGTGTCTCTATGAAGTACGCTTTGAACATGCAGAATAGCAGCAGCTTTTATTCCCCATAAATTGCTAGTTATAGAAAGCTGCATGTACTGCATACCAAGTGAAAAATGGTTCGGTGAGTTACTGTGTTTTTAAAAGCCTTAGCTGCAAAATATTAGCACATAAAAATAATCAGGACAACTGCAGTGATTAATGACATTTTTTACTTTGGGAATACACACTGTAATTTGAGGGGGGGGAAACGTCTGAATAATTCTACCACACAATGCTTGATTTTTTTTTTATTATTATTTAACTGTAAATCACTTATATAATTTACTAAATTATAAGTGCATAGTTTTAATGCTTCCAAGATTTGTACATGAAGGAACATCAAGTATCTTCTCAGAGGGCGAAGTGATCACATTTGAGTAATTTCTCCTACTCAAAATCTTAGCCTTTAGGTATGTGATTAAGATTCATCGTTTCTCCTTATATCAATATAATTTGTATCGCTGCAAACACATCCTCAGTAGAACAGATATGTTTCAGAAAAATAATTCAGTGCCTGTTTTGGGGTTCAACCATAATAATTAATGTGCAATAACACTCAGAGTGATGGGGGGAACGTGGATTCCCAGCAATCTGCTGCTGGCTGGTAGCAAACAAAATGCTCAGCAACTGCTTACAGTTCAAAGAAATACTGCTTTTTGGTTATGTCACCAAGAGAACAGGAGCCATGTAAAGAACTGTCACTAATATTTCTTATCATCTGTTTTAGGGCCATAAATAACCTGTCCTTAAGTACTCTCACAGTGCAGCACAGGTGTGGTACCCTCTGACTGCCACATGAGAGGGTGTTGTGGATGCAGGAGCAAAAAGGACAGGCTTGTGGAGCAAACTCAGCACAGGATGTTGGAGCAAACGCAGCACAGGATGTCTTTGTTTTTCTGGCTATTAAATTCCCAAAAGTAATACAGTGTTCATTTAAGAGGTGGATATGATTTTCCCCAGGTGGCAGCACCAGGTAATAAAGAGAGAGACATACAGTTCCATCGTTCTGCCCAGCTACTCTGGGTGTGTTTAAAGAAGCTTTTAAGAGATGAAAGGAGTAGGGAATGGGCAGAGTGTGCTCCCTGCTAAGCACAAACAGAGGACAGCGATTTGATTGAGCTAGGAAGGAATTATTTGTACCCAAACCAAAAAGAGATGTAGGAATAGTTGTGAAAATCCATTTCTTTTGGAGATTCGTGTTAGTGTGTTCTGCCTTACACTGGTGTAGATGGAAGGGAAAAGCTTAACCTTTAGATACTTGTCAGAAAGAGGGGGAAGAATTGCCTGTAGTGCCCCTGAATTGAATTATAATTCAGGCAGTGAGTTAGAACAGAGACCACCTGCTTGAATTGACGGGAACAAGTTTCTTGTCTAGCGTTACATTGAATTTCTCTTTCAGCATTTTCTCAATTTCTTCATCTGCAAGCATTCTGACTTCCACAAGGTCCATATTGTCCCTATAATTGAACTTCATCTCAGTGAGTTTCCACCCCACCAGTGCCCGGACGCCGTCGACAGTCTGCAGGCTGCACAGGGACTTGGTCGTGAAGAGCGAGTCGGGCGCTGTCTGCAGGAGGGCATTGCAGCCTCTGAACTCTTCAATGTCTCGTGGCTGAAGGGTAAAGAGGTAAATCCGGCGGCAAGCTTCACCTTCCACTCTATGGGAAGCGGAGGCATCTTGGTTGGGAACCAACTCCTTCCTTTTCACCTTCTCGAGGTACCAGGTCCCCCCCTCCTCCAGGAAGCGAAAGACCCCAGGAGTCTGCGGCTGATCTGTCCCTGAAATCAGCTCCATTGGCTGCCACATCTGGTAGGCCATCCCAAACCCCCCGTCCACGATGTAGGATTTGCCATCAAGCACCACTTTCAGGAGAAGATGATCGATTTCCTCTGCGTAGGTGCCGTGCTCCGGGACGTAAACGTTGGCTCCCAGAAGGGTGATGTCATAGCCAAGAGTTTTCAGGACCCAAGACAAAAGGTTATTGTTCTCCATGCACCAGCCCCCACGTTTCTTCCTCACTATCTTGTTGTAGGTTGCTTCCAGGTCCAGCTCAATCCTTTCC